>NC_081555.1:37627473-37902424 GCF_963082655.1 Stomoxys calcitrans
ATCAAAATCTCCACTGTTGATGGCCTCAATTAGTTGTTCGGTAATTTTGATTATTTCCTGGCGTCTGGCCTTAACATCATCATCCTCCAATGTGGCATTGGATGAATCAGTGGAATCCTTGACGGGCGAACCTTCGCCCTTTTTTGGTAACCATGCTCTTGCTGGAGAAATTTCGAGTGGCCAACATTGTGGTCAGAATGGCACCCTTCAGTTTGCGGCGAGCATTGAACTTCTTGAGGCAATCAACAGTTTCTTGACGGTGAACCACGGAGGCGACACGTTCACGTTGGCATATCCAGGGATGTTTGAGGGCTTCAGCAGCTGTGATACGTTTGTGGGGATTTACGGTAAGCATTTGATTGATTAGATTTTTGGCTTCTGGTGTTACCGTATCCCATTCGGGCGATGGATAATCATAAGCTCCAGCCTTGATTTGGGAATACAGGCGGTGTTGGTCCTCATCCCAAAACGGTGGATAACCGACCAGGAGAATGTATAAGATAACACCACAAGCCCAAATGTCCACCGGTTTGCCGTAGGGTTCCTTCTTGAGCACCTCGGGCGACAGATAGCCCGGAGTGCCGGCAAAACCAAACCAGGCCTGATGATCCCCTGCACCTCGATGGCCAGACCGAAGTCGGCCAATTTGACAGCGGCACCCTTCGCCTTGCTGGCCAGCAACAAATTCTCCGGCTTTAGATCACGATGGACCACACCATTCTGGTGGCAGTGATTAACCGATTCCAATATCTGCTGAATACAATGCGACGCATCTGCCTCCGAATAGAATTCCCTGGCCACAATATCCTCGAACAATTCGCCTCCGGTCACCAAATCAAATACCAAATAATGATAGTTCTCCTCCTGTATGCTGTCGTGCAGTCGCACTATGTTCGGGTGATGCAATTTCCGGCAGATTCTCGCCTCGCGCTCCAATTTCTGAAAATCGCGAGCTGTCAATTTTTTCGTATTTATTATTTTCGCAGCAAACTCATTCCCCTGTCGATTTTTGAACGCAACGTTTCACAATGGAAAATGCGCCTCGGCCCAGCTCCTCTTTGATGTCATAGTTGTCCGAGAAACGCGTACAGGCTGCAGGAGCAGCCATCGCGATGGCACACTTCAGAAAATCTATTGCGGCAACAAATCAAAAGACCCCTCCACAAAACAATCAAACGTGGTGACCGTGTTGTTGTTGTTGTTCTTGTTCTTGTTGATGATGATGATGGTGTGTTAGTTGAATCCCTTCAATTGTGTTAGGGAGTAGTAGGTGTTTTGGGGGGTGGGCGGGGGGCTCACTTAACTCACTTTGTGAGTGTAAGTAGACTTGAGTGAGCGACTTGTGACTGCCTCTGTGTCCCTGTGTGTCTCTGAACGAGAGTGTGTGTGTGTGTGTGTGGAAATAATTTGAGCGAGTATATGCCTGGCTGGCTGGCTGAGTGCCTGAATTCCTGCCTACTTGCTTGGCTCTACTCTGTGATGTTGTGGTTGGTTGGTTGGCGATGGTATGGTGCTCGTCTTCCTTTTTTATTTGCGACTTTGATTTTCGATTTTTATTACGTCTCTTTGCCAGAGAGCGATGTTTCAACTACTTTTTCTTAGTTGGTTTTTTGTTTTTGTTTTTCTTTTTTCTTTCTTGGTTAAGCAGTTAACACTCCAGGTTTGGTTTTTTCCGTTTGTTTTTTTTTCTAGTTTAGTTTCTCTTAAAATTCGGGACCACCAAAAAATATTGAAAATTTTGTACCACTCGTCGACTTGATGGTTGTCGTTCAATTGATTTTTACGCTGTTTTGCTCGTCTTCTTCTTCTTCTACTTGTTTCTTCGCGGCACTCCTCCTCCTAGAGGTTCACGTAGTCGCCGAAGTCGTTGTTGTTGCTGTCGTCGGCCTCGTCAGCTTCTCCGCTGGCGCTCGCTCTACTCTCCGCCGATACGAAGCACTCGTTTCTGTTAGGGGCTACTTGCTACCACTGACTGACTAACTGACTGACTGACTGACTGAACGATGTTGCTGCTGGTGCTGGTGCTGCCGCTGTTGCTGCTACTACTACGTTTTGTTGCTATTGCTGCCACTGCTGCTGCTGCTGCTGCTTGTCTCAACTCCAACTGACCCAGATTCAGGGGGAAAAAATGTGAATAACGGAAGTGTATGTATATGTAAATTCTAATCAGTCCTTGTCCTGTAATGATTTTTTGTTCGTATTTTTCGCATTCGCACCAAACCAAAATGGGTAGTCCAATTTCACATTTGATGAATTCCGATTCCAATCGATTTTGGTGGATATATTTTTTTGGTGGATTTTTTTCGATTTTTATTTTTGTTTTTTTTTTGCGATTTTTCGATTTTCAGATTTTCGGTAGGTAAATGAAAAGAAACAAAAGCAAACAAGACCAATTGATTAATGGATGGATGGGAGTAAAGCTTTCGCGGAAAGTTTTTGCTTAAACTAGTATAATAAAGGTCTAAATCGATGGCAATGATTTTATGGATGGGTATAAAATGTGCGGATGGATGGTTTCGTCTTTTCTTCAAAGGCTTTTTGCACAAAAACGCTGATGCAAGATGTTTGGCCAACTGGAGAAGGTTGGTTGGATGGATGGATGGATGGATGAATGGATTGGATGGCTGGTTGGTTGGCTGATTGGATTCTTCTTACCGTTCAACAGTTTGTGTTTTATTCCTCATCTAGGATGGCTAAATTTTCACTACGATTTTTTGTATTTTTGCTTGTTACTAGAGCAGAGTTCTACTGCTTAATCTTTCTTTTTCGACACATGAACGAGAAGCACACTTAACACAGCAGAGAAAAAGTTTGTATCTACATTTTCCAACTTTGCGATGCGTTTTCTATACAAAATTTTCCTTGTCGTCGTCGTAGTCGTCGTTGGAGCGAATACACCGTGCACTCACACACACGCACGCACTCAATGGTTATGTTGGCAGGCAAATGATGTGAAGAGACCCACAAAACTTGGTTGGGAAATTTTTGTCGACTTTTCACTTTTCTAACTATAATAACGTCTAACGCTACGACGTTTGTGCGCAGAAGCCGGAAGCAGGAAAGCGAAAAACTGACACCAAAAATTTACTCTGCAACAAATCCACCACCACCACCTACCACATCCAGGCAAAAAATAAAACGAGAAAAAAAACACAAACACGGCGACAACAAGCCAAAGAAGAAAAGAGCCTGAGAGTGAAATGTGATGATGAGTTGATATGAGATGATACCAAAAACAAAAAAGAGAACCGCCACTTACTAACAAGAGTATCCAATTGGATATTAGTTGGTTAGTTGATTGGATAACGGTTTTTGTGTTGTCGTCCGGTAACTCTCCTAGTTGCTGATAGCGGCTGTTGGCGCTCTCCCTGCTTGGCTGGCTCTCTGTATTCTCATTAACACCATCTATGATTGGCAACACTGTGTGCGTATATTGGGATATTTATTGTGCCTCGCTTTCTAAACGTTGCTGCAAATACAACCCTGTGGGAAATAATAGGAAAAAAAGGATTTTTATTAGTTGGTTACTCGTCTCTTTCTTATGAGAGGGAATTTTTGTATTGTTTGTTGTTTTTGTTTTTCTTTTCCATCTTTTAGGGGTGTAAAAACATCAACGATTGTGGGGCGAATATAAATGCCATGTTTGAGAGAGAAGTGGAGATGTTGCCATATTATAGCTGTTTATTGATAATCAATACTCTTTGTTATTGCCCGATTAAAGGCGGCGGATTAAATACGCCGCACAGTGGAAACAAAAAATATTATTTTTTTCACAAATAGCAAAGGAAATATTGAATTAGGTTATACTGCAAATAGTAAATATTTTCTATTTCTTCTATAAACTTTAAGGTTTTTGCACATGTATTTTTTTGATTTTTTTTTTTTAAATATTCTTGTGTGTCCCATGGCATAAATATAAGGGAGAAAGTGACACAAGGCACGCCACAGGGGGCATTTTTTCACCACTCCCATGGGTGACCATCATAAATGGCCTATTACGGATGCTGACTGAGGAGGGATTGGAACCTATTTGCCACGCTGACGATGTTATACTACTTCTTAGTGGTAAAGATCCAAACCAGCTATACAGTAGGGCCGAAAGGATCTTGCATATAGCATACTACTGGGCTAGACCCAGAGGTTTCAACGTTAACCCAAAGAAGACTAAAATATGCCTGTTTACGAGGAAGACGAAGGAGGACCAATTTAACGCACCACGTTTTCTCAATAAGACAATTTCGATACTTGACAAAGTCAAATACCTAGGTGTGATCTTGGACAGAAGACTACAGTCTGCATGCTTCTCTATTTTTAGACTATTGCAACTTCTATTTTCTTTTTGGCTTCTTTTGAATAAATCTCCGTTAGGGTACTTTTCATGTTGGGAAAGTTTTCTCACCATTTGTACCAACTTTTGAACTCAGATCTGTCGATTGCGACTCCCAAGTACCTTTCGTTCTAGTTCCCTGCTCCAGCTTAATTTTGGGTTCTATATTGGCATTAGGGTGAGGTGAATCCCTAATGATTTGCACCATCATCATTTGGGGTGTGGATTGGCTCTCTCAAACTTAAACCAACTGATACTTGGCTCAAACTTGGACGACAGTTTCCTACTTTACTCGCAAATACCTTTCATATATGTTTTTGAGGTTTTTGGCAGTTGAGGTTTTTAGTAGTTTCCCTAAACTTGCCTTCAAATGTGGACGTAAGATACATCCCCTTCTCGCAAATAGCTATCATTTGTGTCCCATACTGCCAATTTCGATTTATAAGTCCGAAAAGGGGATATTGAAGGGTGGCGGGGGTAAATCCACGACTTTAGACGGTCGGTTTCTACTCAACCGCAAAAATGTTTTATTTGTGTGCCATATTTTCGAGGCAGGTCTGCTTGTCCACTTTTTGGCTGAAATCACGCTAGAGTCTTGAAAAAAAGAGCTATTGAACTAGGACTTTACACAGATTCTTTTTTTTTTTGTCCTTAGGCAAGGTAGGGTCGAAAATGGGCTATATCGCGTTATTATACTGCACTGGGTAGTTATGCAGAGCTTTTGCTGTTTTATTTTAGTATTGGATACACAAGCCGTAAAGGCCAATAACGAAGTACACAAATTTGCTATGCAAGTCTGTCTGTTTGACTTCAGGTGGTAGCACCATCTGCCAACCTATATAAACAATATGAAGAAAAAATTAGATCAATTTGGCAAAGGTGTGGATGAAGATACATGGCATATCAGAAATCATGATCCACTAAGCCAGTCAAAGTGTTTGGAATAATAACACACGTTTGCTCAAATTTTATAAGTTCTTTGCTATGCTATTCTTTGATTAGAAAGCATTGAATATGATCCCGAGCTAGAAGATGTTCGAAAAATTACGTTAAGATTTTAATAGTCAAAATAAAAGAGTGGAAAGTTGCTATGCTATAGCTCAATGCGACCTAAGCTCAAAAAACACTTGCAGTAACATTCAAGGAAAGTTGAAGTGCACAACAAAAAGAGTTTGGCAATGTTGAAGTGATTATTGTCCCTAGAATTGATGATTAGTTTGTATCGGAAGACTTTCTTCTCTCTTGCTTCGCTAAGAAAAGTAGAGTCCTGTTTCAAAACAAAAGCATGCTCTACAGCGTACTCAATAGTCTTTGGCTATGTAGGGCACCTTAATCAATTTGACAAAGGTGTTGAAGAAGATACATGGCGTATCAGAAATCATGATCCACCAAGCCAGTCAAAGTGTTTTGAATAATAATGCACACATCTCAGCTTTTATAAGTTCTTTGCTATTCTTTGAATAGAGAGCATTGATTATGATCTCGAGCTAGAAGATTCTAAAAATCACGAAAAGATTTTAAAGATCAAAGTAAAAGAGCGCAAACAGATAAAAGTGAAAATATTTGTAAAATTTTTAAATGAAAAAAAATTTGCAAATCATGTGGGGGATAGAATTGAAATTAAATTTATTAACATATCATCATGCAATTTTATTTATACTAGCTGACCCGGTGTGCTTCGCTACACCCTTAAGTGTTTGTGACGCACTTTCGATATGGATCTAATAAAAAAATATATATTCGCAGTTAACTCTTAAATACCTTTCATTAGAATCCCATATTTTCCCGTTTGCTATACATGGCCATTTAGAGCATAATTTTGGGGTTGGGTGACATCCCTGGGAATTGATTCAAATTTTTTACAAGTTTCGTATTCAACTCTAAAATACCTTTCATCTGATTTCCATACTGTCCCGTTCGGTGCACATGTCCATTTGGGACTGGGCGACCCGCATGGTACTTAACCCAAATTTTTAACATAAGTTTTGTATTCTACTCTCAAGTACCTTTGGTTTGACTCTCATACTGTCCCGATCGGCTTACATCCGCTTACGGGTGGTTTTTGGGGACGGGCGTCTCCCCCTGAGACTTGGTCCTAAATTTTTATATAAGTTTCCTATTTTACTTCTAATTACCTTTCATTTGATATCCATATTGCTATAATCGGTAAACATGTAATTTTTGCTCCGTTTTCGGGGGTGAAGCGAGCCTCCCGACACTTCGAGTCAAATTGTTATACCAAATTCGTACTCTACTCTTACATACCTTTCATTTGATACCCATATGGCCCCAATCGGTAAACATGTCCGTTTGGATGGGTTTTGGGGTAGGGCGTCCCCCATGGTTATTTGACCCGAAGATTTTTTTCGTGTTTTTGGGTTACCGTATGGGGGCATATAAAATTTCGCTTAAATCGATGGAACCATCTCCGAAATCTGGCGTTTTTTAACATTTTGGGTTGGGAGGAGGGTCCGCCCCCTCGCGGATATCCCAATATGAAGTACCCTATTTTCATCGGGGGCCAAACTCTAGCATCTGTGAAAATTTTCTGAAAATCGGTTTATCCGAAACTCGGAACAAACAAACAAACCAAGCGCAACGCTTTGATTTCTATACCCACAGGAGCAGGGGCAAACTTCTCACATATCAATGAGTGTAGTCCGATTCAAATTCAAGCTCAATGATAAGGGGAGGCCCCCTTTTTATAGCCGAGTTCGATCGGCGTTCCGCTGTGAGACACCTCTTTGGAGAGAAGTTTTACATGGCATAGTACGTCACAAATCGTGGCAGCTTAAGGAGGGAAACCACAGCTTTTTCATCTGTTATGACTTGCAGTAGTCGTGTCAAGTATGATCCAAATCGGTATATATACTGATTTAGCCCCCTTTTAGACCGATCCCCTGATTTGGCTTGATATACTGATATAGGCCCTTAAATGCCAATACTCCGATAGCTTAGACCTTGAGACCAAAGAAGCCGCAATCAATTTCGATGATAAAGGATAAAGATTTAGCGGAATCTATGTTGATGGATACCCAACTTAGCACGTTTTTACTTGTCGTAGAATAGATTGGATTTAATTTTACGCTACCATTCACAATAGAGATTCTATATTTGTACAGTTGGCCACACTTAATTACAAAAAAACATATTATGGCAATCCTTAATACAAATGTTCCGCATAAGCCTACATTGGTAATTTATCCAGAACTTGAGAGGTTCCATTTCCATACAATTTTCGCTGCACTGCGATCCGAGCCTTTATGGTTATTATTTAAGTTTCAACACTGCCAAGTTTAAAGTGTTTATACGAATTTTATTCTATTATTCACAATAACATGGGATATGCTAACATTTTGTTGGTTGGTAACACTAATTTGTAGTGAAAAATGCAATGGCAATACCATGAGCACAAGTACGGCACTGTGTAGCCATCTAGATCTTTGTTACATTACCAAAGCTGTCATTTTTAAACAATTTAATGTTAAGCTGTATAGGACAATTTACAATTTTTTCTGGTAGTTCAAAATTTTCACTTTTCCCAGTTTTTAAATATGTCAGACAAGCCGGATTAAAATATCTTTAGCTCGAAGGCCACCGTGGCACTGAGGTTATCATGTCCGCCTATAATGCTCAACGACTGGGTTCAAATTTCTTTGTGAATATCACAAATATTTTCAACTGTGGTTATCCCCTTACTAATGCTGGCTACTTTTGTGAGTTATCTTGCCATGTTAAGACCAGCTATGCGATACGCCGTTCGGATTCGGCATAAAAACGGAAGCCCCTTATTATTGAGCTTAAACCCTAACAGGACTGGACTCATTGATATGAATGAAGTATCCCCTGTTCCCCAACGAAATGTTGATGGGAAATTTAGTTTTAGAAACTCCGAATTGAAGCTCATTTAAGTTTACATTTAAGTTATGATTTCTCCATTCGACCTTTACTTTCTTTGGCTCACTTAACTTATGACAAAGCATTTTAACTTTCGCTACTTCTTTCTTTACACCACAAAACGAAAAGAAACATTTAATTATAAAATCCTGCTAGGGAATATCGTTAAGCCTTTATCCCAAAGAGACGTCCCCAGAAGAGATATAAAACTAAATTAGCCTAACGCCGTAAATAAAAAAGCCATTATATTGTTTGCCCTTAAAGCGGCTCTTTTCGCTCTCTCACCCTCACCCGTCACTCTTTTATTGGTTTTTCTCATGAGCCTACTGTGCAACATCACTGTTGCCATAGCCAAGTGCTGAGAAGAGCAATACCAACATCACACTGCCATAACCATAACCACCCTCGCTATTTGTTGGACGTCAAGGACAATTTTGGCTGCGGCCAAGGAGAGGCAAATCCAGCAAAGGCACACACAAAAACAACAACACCAACAAGCAAAAGCAACAGCGATAACCGAAAAAAAAATTAAAAGAAGAAAGAAAGAAAGAAATCCGAAAGCATGTGGTGTTGTTTGCTGGTGTGATGCCGATGATGATGATGATGATGATGGTGGTGGTGGCGGCGAAAAAAACCATAACGAGAGTGTTAACGAGTTGGGGACTGCGAGAGACTAATTTCAAATTTAATTAATGTTTCTTGATTAATTTATTAAGTTTTCCAAGGCAAACAAGTGAGAAAAGTTAGCTGTTGTGCTCCAAGCGGCAAGTCAAAATACACAAAACAAATTATAATCCCAGAAAAATTGCCCCAACTTGGGAGGAGAGGAAGAAACACACCCCTTCACCTCTCTTGCCCTCTCCGCCACACCAAAAACACAGCATTGACAGAGGCAAAGTCAAAGCCAATCAAAGCATGCAGACATTCTCACACACGCCACTCGAATGTTTGCAAAAACAAGGCTCATGCAAAAGCGTATACAAACAGGCAACATCATAACGTTTTTTTTTGTAAGGGGGTGTGTATGTGTCGCCGTGTGTATGGTTATGTGGCAATGCGAGTGCGTATGGGTATGTACACTGGGGCGAAATCGCATAAGTTTTGCAGCAGCACGTTTTCACATTTTCGCTGGGACTCCAAGTGTAACAGGTTATGTCGTTCTTGAAGTCTTGATGCGGTTGTTGTTGTTGTCGTCATGTACAATACGTTGCTGTTGCTACAGTTGGTGCTTTTGTTATTGTTATTGCCTGGCATCACACACATCACACATTTTTTGCGTGCGTGCGTGCGTGCAAATGATTTTGCGGTTATCTGCATAAATGCGTGTGAGCGCTTTAAGCATAAAATCGTAGAGTGGTGGTAGGGGGGAGGGCAAAAACGGGGGTGAGCGTGTGAACCTATAAGGTGAATGTTTGTGTGTAGCGTTGTTGGTTTGTCAGTCTGTCGGTAGGTATGTATACCCTAGTGCTTGTCTTTTCAATTTCTCAACTTTTATTCTATTTTTCTCGCATATTTCCGGGAAACGGAAACATGTGTTGATGGAAAATTCATGCTGTCAAAATGACAGTAACACATAGCAGCACAGCAGCATTGACACACTCACCCACAGCCACATTGAAATAGTGATACACTTACAGCTGTATGTAGCTGCCCTCACAGGCCTTCTGCACCATCATCATCATCACAAACACCTACACCCTTCATGTAGGCATTGCCAGCCAGCCAGCCTGCCAACAAACTGGCAACTGGCAAAATGCTATTGACATGTGTAACGCAAACGAAATGTCAAATCATGCCAAGCACATGAAACAAGAAATTCCTAGATTTAACTATCAACCAGGGATGGATGTTGGGTGTTTGTTTACTGGTTGTTCGGTTGATGGCTTATGCTTCTGACTGCCTGTTGTGGCATGGAGATGATAGCATGTTTCAATGGTTGACTTGGTTAACTCGAAACCTCTCCGTTTTCCCCTTCGCCTCCCCCCGGACTCCCCAGGCTCTCTGCTGCTCCCCATAGACAGCTACAAATGACAGTAATGTGATATGACATTTTGGGATAAACTTTTCACTTCTCTCATTATCTCTGTGGACTTCATTTCAAGCCAATTAAAGTTAAGCTACAACAACACACAATCACATACATACACTCAAGCACACAAACACATACACACACACACACACTCAGAGGCACTTTAATACTCATTGAAACATTGCCAGAGACTTGATGATACTGGTATGTATAGACACTATTGAAAGTAGGATACCACAAAAAAAAACACAAAAGGATATAACACATATAATATAAATGACCACACATTTGGATTTGATTAGACAAAACAAAAACAATAACAACTAGAATCGTTTGCACGCATCAAAACGACTTTTCTTTATTATTTTTGTTGTTTTGTTGTTTTGTGTTTTTTTTTGTTACTGTCCATAAATAAGCACACAATTTATGCTTGCTTTTACCGGAAATAAGAAATTATTTGTGCTTATTTTCTTCTTCATTAGAGTCTGAAATAGAGAGTACAAAAAACAAAGAGATATGGTACACGCTCGCTGCTCGTATCCTTCTTATGACAATTAGGCCACGTGTTTTGCCATTCGCTTTGGCTAGATATAGTCCATTGCTATGCTGGCGATATTGTTTTTCATGGCAGAATGTCAAAAAAACTGACAGTCATGCTATTCACTCCAACCAACGTGGGTTGGTTCATCCGTTGTTCACAGTAATCAGATATTGTCGCGTTTTGTTTGCGTGATGTTGCACAAGACGATTCAAAGGACCCACTGCCAGTCCTTAACTTTCAAGCTGCTGCTGCTACTGCTGCTGCCGCTATTACTGTTGATTTTTTATTTGTTTCTCAGCCTTCTCCACTCGGGGAGCGCCTGCTTTGTCCAATGTGGAAGGAGTAATGAAAATATATTGTAATATAAATGCATAGATACATATCTATACATTTATACAATCATTCGCATGTATGTATGTATGTTTATTGGTATGTGTGACTACGCATAGTCATGCCCAGAGTATAAACTCGAGTCATTGCTTCTATGCAATAATCATCGGGACATATAGCGCAGATGTCCAGGTTTAGTTTAACAGAAAAAAAAATAAATTCAATGGAATATAGGCAGTGGTTAGGTTACAAAATACAAAGAAGTTGCAGATATTTATAAAAAAATTACAAAATCTTGAAAAATTTAAGTTTTTTTAAAACTAATTCATAAAAAAGACCATAAGAGTTAGTTATTTGTAGGAAGAGCTAAGAGAAAAAGCACAGTTTTAGTTAATATACCTTATAAAGAAAACCATGAAAAAATATCCCATAAATAGAGTAGAAGTTGACAGAATTTCTTTTCATAAGTTATGAGTATGGACATTTTTTAAGAAAACCAAATTTTTTTAAAAAAATATCCAACTATAAATATGACAAAATAACTCTAAACCAGAAAGATCTTAAGTTTTCAAGGAGGAACTAACTGTTTTCTGTCCCATATCGATATCAAATAGGCCATACATAATCTGGGTTCTATTGGTCACAATATTTTAAGGGCTATTCCTATCTCTTTGCTATAAAAACCACAGCAAACTATGTACCATAGTGCGTATGATGAATTATTGCAATAATAACTAAACATTACTCACACAACCCAATGTACTCAATTAGATTGTTATAGCATAGCAGGTTACCTTAAAGATGGGTATAGCGATTAAGGCGTATTTTTCTTTGTATCTTTTTAGTAGTCGAAAAAATGTTCGGCCAAGTCTACAAGGGTAGAGTCTTTCGACTACCCAACGGAATTTCTTGTTTGCTTATGAGGATTTTGGGGGGTTTAAGTGGCCCCCAGATATGTGGACTTAATTTTCTACATCACATTCGTTCTTTAATCCTTAGTAGCTTTCATATGAGTGTTATAATCCTATAACAGGTCTATATGGGGTTTTTGGGGGTGGAGAGGCACACTCAAATGAAAGCTACTAAGGATTAAATAACGAATGTGATGTAGAAAATTGAGTCCACATATCTGGGGGCCACTTAAACCTCCCAAAATCCGCATAAGCAAACAAGTAATTCAGTTGGGTAGTCGAAAGACTCAATCCCTTTAAATCGCAAAGCCCTAATGATGTAGGATAGAATCGAAAAAACTAGTAAAAAGGCGTTAAGTTCGGCCTGGCCGAACTTTGGATACCCATCACCTCGGGTATATATGTTAACCACCTTTCCATACCAGCTATATCGAAATATCTTCCGAATTGGACCAAATACTTACAAGTACAAGTCATTGTTCAATTGTGTATGACAAAATATTGGTGTTTTTGGTAGCCATATCTAAAAATAAACCGATCTAAACCATATACGACACGAATGCCGAAAAGCCTAACATAAGTCACTGTGTAAAATTTTAGTGAAATCCGATTATAAATGCATCTTTTATGGGGCCAAGACTTTAAATCGAGATATTGGTCTATATGGCAGCTATATCTAAATCTGGACCGATTCGGGCCAAATTGCAAAAAAATGTCGAAGAGCCTAACACAACTCACTGTCCCAAATTATGGCGACGTCGAACAATAAATGCTCCTTTTATGGACCCAAAACCTTAAATCCAGAGATCGGTCTATATGAAAGCTATATGCAAATCTTGATCGATCTAGGCCAAATTGCAGAAATATGTCGAGGGGCTTATCTTAACTCACTGTCCCAAATTTCGACGACATTGGACAATAAATGGGCCGTTTATGGGCCCAAAACCTTAAATTGAGAGATCGGTCTATATAGGAGCTATATAGGAAACTGGGCCGATCTGGGCCAAATTGAAGAAGGATGTAGAAGGGCCTAACACAACTCACAGTCCCAAATTTTGGCGACATCGGACAATAAATGCTCTTTTTATAAGCCCAAAACCTTAAATTGAAAGATCGGTCTATATAGGAGCTATATACGAATCTGGGCCGATCAGGGCCAAATTGAAGAAAGATGTAGAAGGGCCTAACACAACTCACTGTCCCAAATTTCGGCGACATCGGACATTAAATGCGTCTTTTATGGGCCCAAGACCCTAAATCGAGAGATACAGGGTGGCTGATGAAAGCCGCTACCAAAAAAAAATGTAATAACTTTTTTTCTATTTAATAATAATAATTTAATAATTAATTTAATTAATTAATTAATTAATTTAATTAATAATAATTTAATAATTAATTTAATAATTTAATTTAACATGAATAAAAGAAAAATGTATTCCATACACCGAAAAAAAAATGTAGCAATATTCATCATTGTAGCAATATTCATCAGCCACCCTGTATGTCTATATGGCAGCTTTACCAAAATCTGAACCGATCTGGGCCAAATTTCAGAAGGTGGTCGAAGGGCCTAACACAACTTATTGTCCCAAATTTTGGCGACATCGGACAATAAATGCGGCTTTTATGGGCCCAAGACCCTAAATCGAGACATCAGTCTCTTTGGCAGCTTTATTCAAATCTTAACCGATCTGAGCCAAATTGACCATGGATATTTGTCAAGTTCTTTGAATGACTTTTTCAATATATATATATATATATGGGCTTTATCAAGTTATTGACCGACATGGACCGTCCTGTCATAGCTGTTAGAAGTCATAAAAAAACATCAGCTCCAAAAATTCGGCAAAATCGGATAAAAATTGCGCCTCTAGAAGCCCAAAAAGTCTAATCTGGAGGTCGGTGTATATGGCGGCTATATCAGGTTGGCACAGTTGTTGGAAGTCATACCAAAGCGATCTGTGCAACATTTCAGCCAAATCAGATAAGAATCTAGCGCTCCAGAAGCTCAAGAAGCCTAATCGAGAGATCGGTTTATATGGCAACTATATCAGGTTATGAACTGATTTCGACTATACTATACAAAACACCAAGTGCACAATTTTATCCAAATCCGACAAGAATTGCGCCCTCTAGAAGCTCAAGAAGTTAAGACACAAGATCGTTTTATATGGCAGCTATATTAAAACATGGTCTGATTTGGTCCATTTACAATCCCAACTGACCTACACTAATAAGAAGAATTTGTGCAATATTTCAAGCGCCTAACTATACTGCTTCGAAAATTTGCGTGCCTTTGACAGACTGACGGACGGACGGACAGACAGACGGACGGACAGACGGACGAACAGACGGACGGACAGATGGAGAGACTGACGGACAGACAGACGGAAGGACGGACTGACGGACAGACAGACGGAAGGACGGACTGACGGACAGACGGACGGACAGACGGACGGACAGACGGACGGATGGACAGACGGACGGACAGACGGACGGACAGACGGACGGACGGACAGACGGACGGACAGACGGACGGCCAGACGGACGGATCGACGGACGAACAGACGGACGGACAGACGGACGGACAGACGGACGGACAGACGGGCGGACAGACGGACGGACAGACGGACGGACAGACGGACGGACAGACGGACGGACAGACGGACGGACAGACGAACGGACAGACGAACAGACGGACGGACAGACGGACGGACGGAAGGACAGACGGACAGACTTATGGACGGGCGGACGGACAGACGGACGGCGGACGGACGGACAGACGGACGGTTAGACGGACAGACAGCGGGACGGATAGACGGCTAGATCACTCATGCAAACTTTCAGCCAAATCAAATAACAATTCCAGCTTCTAGGCTCTCAGGAAGTCAAATCGGTTTATATGGAAGCTATATCAGGTTATAGAACGATTCGAATCATACTTGGCACGATTTTTAAGAGTCCTAACGGAACACTATGTGCAAAACTTCAGCTCAATCGGAGAACAATTTCAGCTTCTAAGGTCGCAGGAAATCAAATCGGGAGATCGATTTATATGGGAGCTATAGAAGGTTTATGGACCGATGGTTTATATGGACCGAAGTCATAACAGAACACTTCGTGCAAAACTTCAGCTCAATCGGACAATATTTGCATCCCAATGGGGCTCATGAAGTTAAATCGGGAGATCGGTTTATATGGAAGCTATATCAGGTTATAGAACGATTCGAACCATACTTGGCACGATTTTTAAGAGTCGTAACGGAACACTATGTGCAAAACTTCAGCTCAATCGGACTACAATTTCAGCTTCTAGGGCCTCAGGAAATCAAATCGCGAGATCGATTTATATGGGAGCTATAGAAGATTTATGGACCGATTCAAGCCATTCCTGGCAAGATTATTGAAAGTCATAACAGAACACTTCGTGCAAAACTTCAGCTCAATCGGACAATATATGCGGCTTATAGGGCTCATGAAATCACATATGGGAGATCGGTTTATGTGAGAGCTATATCATGTTGTAGATCTATTCGGATCATAATTAGCACGATTGCTTAGTGCCGTCACAGAACACTATGTGCTAAAATTCAGCTCAATCGGACATTAATATCGGCTTATAGAAGCTCAAGAAGCCAAATCGGGAGATCGGTTTTTATGGGAGTTATATCAGGTTGAAGACCAATTCAGACCATACTTTGCAAGATTGTTGAAAGTCATAACAGAATACTACATGCAAAATTTCACCTCAATCGGACAACAATTCTGGGGCTCAACTAGTCAAATCGAAGATAGGTTTATATGTGAGCTATATCAGGTTAAGAGCGATTCGGGCTATGATAAGCAAGATTGTTGGAAGTTATAAAAAATATTTCGTACGAAATTTCAGCGAAATCGCATAACAATTGCGGCCTCCATAGGTTCAAGAATTTGCAATCCCCAACAATCAACTTCAATAAGAAGTATCTGAGGAATATATCAAGCGGCTAGCTGTAAGCGTTCGACTGATATCGTGATTTCCACAGACGGACGGACTTGGCTAGATCGACTCAGAATGTCAAGACGATCATGCCTACTTAATGGGGTCGCAGATCGATATTTCGAGGTATTGCTAATGGAATGACTGGATTAGTATACCCCCCATCTTATGGTGGTGGGTATAAAAAACCGCACAAATGTCATCCAAAGCAAGTCAAATAATTTGAAGCGAACTAGTAATGCCTTCTACGAAGCTAGCAAAATTAAATCGAAGCAAGTAAGAATATTTATGAAATTTAAATATGATTATTATATATTATATTATTATAATAATTAGAAAGAATTTATGGTTGAACCTTTCTTCACTTGTTGCTATTTATGTACTACACCAATCACCATTGAAAGTTTATATTTATATCACTTGTATCCATTTATTAACTATTAATTGGCAGACTATCTTTAATTCCCATAAAGATTTAAAACTCTTGCACTACTGGGTGAAACAGCATAACAAGTCAGGCCTAAATTCCAGCACTATTCAAAATTTGTTTCTATTTGCAGCAACAAAAAGATATAAAGAAAAAAACGCCCATGGTGTCCACAATAACACTTGTTTCAATAAAAACTTTTTTAAAAACCCCAATACATGAACTTGAGAGAGTTTGTTAATGGTGCCAAAAAGTTTTGGAAGCGAAAGAGTAAGTTTAATAGAAAACAATTTATCCAAAAGAAACCCCATATATGATACTCAAATTATAAATCATCTCCATACGTGTTCAAGTTGATTAATAAGAGAATCAAGTAATCAATGATCGCTGAAAGTTAATCATTTCACTTCATGGGTAAAAACAAGAGTAACGTGATAGAAGCGGAAACAAGTACAAGCGTTTTAAGTTCGGCCGGGCCGAATTTTGGGAACCCACCACCATGGATTCTGTTAAAATATGGGAGCTATATCTGGTTATTGACCATTTGGACCGTACTTGGCATAGTTGTTGAGGGTCATAACAGAACACTATATGCAAAATTGTAGCCAAATGGAACAAAAATCGCAGTTTGTAAGGGCTCAAAAAGTCAAATCGGGAGATCGGTTTATATGGGAGCTATATCATGTTCTTTAACGATTTAGACCGTACTTAGCGCAGTTGTTGAAAGTCTAATCAGAACACCACATGTAAAATTTCAGCTAAATCGGATGAAAAGTGAGGCTTCCAGGGACTCAAGAAGTGAAATCGGGAGATCGGTTTATATGGGAGCTATACCCAAATCTGAACCGAAATGGCCTATTTGCAATTCCCAACGACCTACAACAATATTAAGTATCTGTGCAAAATTCTAAGCAGCTAGCTTTACACGTTCGACCGCTATCGTGATTTTGACAGACAGACGGACGGACATGGCTAGTTCGACCCAGAATGGCGAGAAGATCAAGAATATATATACTTTATGGGACCTAGATCAATTTTTCGAGGTGTTACAATCGGAATGACTAGATTAGTATGCCCTCGCCGTATGATGGTGGGTATAAAAAGGGAGACAGTGGCAAACTTAATAAAGAAAGTAAGCAAGTATATATTGTACATACGAACTAATGTCGGACATTTGAAACCCGTTTGATACCATAGTAAATATAACAGGAAAGTAGTTAGAAGGAAGTTAGTGGAAACCAACATTTATAAAGCTTTGGTTTACTTTAGATGTGAGGGAGCTGCTCCCTTTGTCAAGCTACCCTTACAACTAAACGTTACAATGGGCAACTCAAGGCGACCTAAGGTTACACTGTGGCAAACGTGGAGTATGGTGACTCTTCCCTACAAAAGGGATTATCTCAGAAGCTCCCCTGTTGAAGTAGATGGCGATGTTCTATCATAAAATATAACCCTAATATCAAATATCATGCCTAATGTCATTCCAGCTGGGAAAAAAAGCAATAATCAGGAGACCGCATACGTGGTCTCAATAATCCCATCTGTACGTCCGTAACAAGTCAAACTAAAGGATCAATCCCTACTTCATTGCAGTTCATGCGCTTGAAAAAGAAAGCTGTCTCGAAAGACCTTAACACGCTGAACCGATCTATCAGGCAGAGATCTGTGTGGTTACGTTGGCAACAAAAGGAGATCCGAAGGAAGGACCAACCACCATCGAAAATCAGGATATATGTGAACAGTATGGCTGGCCTTAAGGCCTTGAATTCAAAGACGATGGATCGAATTGCGTGGCGGAATATTTGGTGGACCTGAACGGGTTTTTAGCTCACAAGTTGTGGCTAATTTGGCTAACCCAGGCTACTTCACGAACACACTGGTGATTTGAAAGAAGAGAAGGAGGACGAGTATGCCAGGAGGGGGATCCTCCACGTATATAAAAACTCCCCCGCGGGAGTTGTCCACTTAGATGGCGGCTCTTGGCCGATGAAGGACTACATTGGGTTAATCTGGCACGTAGAACCGGCTGCCGTGGTATTGCTAAAGACATGTCAAAATGTGGGACAAATGGGTCTTTGAAATCTCCTGTCCCTTATATTGTAGGTGACAAAGTATCCTTTAATTGAATTTACTTAAGCACCTTATTCGAAAATTTAATAATTTTAATAATAATTTAATAATAATAATTTTAGGATTCGATAAAAAAATTATTGAAACAATTAATTTTTTAATTGAAAATTCAATTCAAATTTTTCAGATTCAATTAAAAAACTAATTGAATCAATTAATTTTTTAACTGAAAATGGCAAAAATTTCAATCACGACCGTAATAGAAAAACAAATAATATTCAATTAAAAAATTAATTAATCAATTAATTTTTTTAATTGAAAACAATTTTATTTCCATTTAAATTTTGAATTAAAAAATATTTGGCGTTTTTTTTTTTTTTTTTGTGTAGACAACTTCACTTTGGCTGCCTTCTTGGACATAAAATGTACCTTTAAAAATGTGAAGTTTAAATTTATGGTAGACATGAATATTATCTTTGCCCTGTCGAATTATGTTAATAGGAAGTTTAAAGACAGTTTTATCAACGCATCATTTGATTATTTTTTTTTATAACCTCTTCTGTAGATTGTGGTTATGAATGGGAATTCAAGTCTTTCGTGGAGGAAAAGGTTAAAGGTTCCTTCTTAAAGCAAAAGGTGCAGAAGGAGAATCAAAGGGAAGGCTCCAGTCGAAATTTAAAAGAAATAATTTGGGGGCTTAAGCTGGGGACGAAGATAAGTTTGAACCGTTGAGTGGAGCGAATGTTTTATATCGCTCCGCAAGAATTTTTCTGTAACTCGTAATAAGTCATTATTTTTGGAAAAAAAAATTAAGTAACTCAAGGATAGCTACAAGAGTTTTATCCATTAAGCTAATGTTGATCAGCGTCTGTTTCCAGTGAAACGCCGGATTTAATACCCGACAGTAGGCTAAGAATGGACTCCAAAGACCCAACAACTGCCGTGGTGATATCAGGCCGTAGTATGTTGTCTGCTATTGAAAGCTCGACTACCAGGCTCCACTAGCCGACAGACGATTGGTCAGCAGGGGCTCGTGACGAAGACACCTGGTTCGAGTCTTGAGGACAAGGCTAAACCTATTCTATCTTTGCATGCCTATAATTTGTCTATAATCCCTTGGGAAACCAACACGCTCTTTAAGGGATTGGAAAAATAAAAGGCGCATCGCTCTCAGGTTTATTGAGAGGCTTGGTGCGTATGATTCTAAGACTCTCAATGTTAGAGAGAGAGAGAGACTCCCTTAATTGGGCTCGGAGATTCGCTGCACAGGCTACCCCATAGACATCACGTCTAGATTCGGAAACTGCACCGCAGTCAGCCAAAAGGCTGTGGTCACCTGGATGGCATCCCAAGCCAAAAATAACTGGGCGAACAATAGTAAGATAGGTCCAAGAACCTTTGCTAATGTCGCTAGGGACAGTTGAATTTATACTTGGAAGACTAAGCTAATGTAATTCCAATCTTTCAACCACCGACTGGAAGATTGGTAGATTAGATGAGGTGGCGGGAGACATGCAGTATTGGTAATAAACTCCGACTGTCTAACAGACCTCACTAAGTCGGAAGAAGTTGTATCCTTCGGATTCAACAAGGTGATACTGAAAGTGTGTAGACGCGATGGGTTTGGGGAATCAGGAGACGACTCAGCAGTTATTGTTGAACACTTGCCTGAAGAAGCCTGAAACAGGGGGGGATGGCATCGAAACGCCATCCCCGGTGTGCGCCAGCGGGGAAGGATGGAACTCCAAAAGTACTTCGACAGCAGCAGCTAGTGAAGCATCTACGGATGAATCGACCACACCACAAGTGGTCAGTGTCTTGAGGAAGAGTGGCTCCACAGCCTTCTCACCTGCCCCTGGATGCGTACGGAAGCTCATCATGACAAGATCTAACGAATCCTGTGAGGATGATGGTGGAATCAGAAGACGAGGCTAACGCATCAGTGGTGGAAATGTTGAATCCTGACTATGGTCCGGTTTCTGCAGATAAATCTCCATTCTTATCCAGGAACCACGGGTGTGTGGAGGAATGGTTCGTGGACTAAGAATTCCAGAATTAAAACTACTCTAGGGTACGGGGAATGGCAGACACAGAGCCTGTATTCTTGCTAAGAGTAGTCTAAATGTGTTTCTTCTTTTATCGCTAAGCACTGAAGATTCAGTAGTAGCCAGCCTTGAAATAAATAAGTCTTATTACTGGCTGGCTTCCCTATATATGGCACACGACTCCGAGATGACGCCTTCAAGCCAAAAGATGCTAGTTGAGGCCGTTTCTGCAGGAAAAAAGAGCCTCATTGTAGGAAGTGATACTAATGCACATCCCCAGATATGGGGAAGTTCGAATATCAATGAAAGGGGTGAGCTGGTTATCGAATATATTATAAGCAGCAATCTGGCGATTTGTATTACCAGGAACAGGCAGGAGGTATTAAATATTACCTTTGTATCGTAAGATATAAGCGCATGGTGGACCCCAGAGCTGGTTGGTCTAAGTAAGGACTACAGGGCGAAAGCCACAAGAGGACCACACGATTTGGACAGCTATAAGGCTCAGCTAAGAAAATATGAATGCAAGTTGAGGATACATCTGAGGCGTCTATGCTAAGGAAGATTCAGTCATCGAGACGTTTTATGGTGGGGTATATTCAGAAGTCAGAGAATGTATGGATAATCTAGTGAAGAAACACTAGAACTACTCGTTGATACACATATCCCGGGCAATTATCCAACGGACAATGTAGCGTCAGAAGAGGTTGTCACTGGTATGCACTCGTCGGAGGTTATTGGGGAAATTTTGTCTGAGCCGAAAATCCTTTGGGTGATAAGAAGTTTCGACTCCTTTAAGTCGCCAGGCGCTGGTGATGTATCACCGGTTGAATTACCAGCTGTGTCTGATAGACTGGTTCCTTGTTATATATATATACCTGTGGGATGGTGGGATACAAAGGTCATTTTCATTCCGAAAACATGAAAATCTTACCATACGAAGGCGAAAGATTTTCGTCCTATTAGTATGTCATCCTCTCAGACAGAGATCTTTTAACCATGTAAAACGCTTTCACACTCTGTTGGCCCATCAAGAGATGGCGGAGAACAAGGCGACAGGTGAGATAACCAGATGCATATAAATCGTTGATGAGCGAAGATCGAACTACAGAATCTGTGAACTCTCCTCTGTAGGAGGGTGGACGCGATCTACTTTATCTGCATGGCGATGTAGGTTAAAGGTTGGCAAAATGCCTCTGGCTTGCACTGGAAGCATGACCTAGCGTTATACATTACTTCGCGCTGGGCACAAGGGGAGTCAGATTTCTGCAGAGTCTGTGGTAGCGAGTAGGAAACGTTTGAGAAGCTTTTGTGTCACTATCCGTAGTCGCGATAAGATAACATATGATTATTTGTAAACACATTCATGCCAGGATTCCCTCCACGCATTTAACGCTTTTGTCATGGAATACCGTAGAAGCTTCATTTGGCTGACTAGACGATGCTGTCATTCAAGAGTGCTACTCTCCGGTCCGTCTAGTTCCCTTCGTCTTTATCCAATGCTTTTCCTCTTCCCCTCCTCTTTCGTTATATTGCTTTGCCTTGTCCCATGCAGTTGTGGGTTGGGCTGGTCTTAAACTTAAAGTGTTATACTTGGTGAGATTCCATTACAGGATATTGCCCGGTTTTAGATCATTGTTTAATGATTTGTATTCGAAGAATAGCTAGCAAAAGTTCGACCGGGCCGAATCTTGGGAAACCCAACCATGGATTCTGCTAAAATATGGGAGCTATATCTAGTTATAGACCGAATTAGATCGTATTTGGCGCAGATGTTGAGAGTCATAACAGTACACTATATGCAAAATTTCAGCCAAATCGGACGAAAATTGCGGCTTGTAAGGGCTCAAGAAGTCAAATCGGAAGATCGGTTTATATGGGAGCTATATCAGGTTCTTAACCGATTTGGACCGTACTTGGCACAGTTTTTGGAAGTGCACAATTTCAGCCAAATCGGATAAAATTTGAGGCTTCCAGGGGCTCAAGAAGTCAAATCGGGAGATCGGTTTATATGGGAGCTATATCCGGATCTTGACCGATTTGGACCGTACATGGCATGGAATTTGACATTTGGAAGTCATAACAGAACACTTTGTGCAATTTTTCAGCCAAATCAGACAAAAAAGTGAGGCTTCCAGGGGCTCAAGAAGCCAAATCGGGAGATCGGTTTATATGGGAGCTATATCCAAATCTCTACCGATATGGCCCATTTGCAATCCCCAACAACTTACATCAATATAAGGTATCTGTGCAAAATTTCAAGCAGTTCGTTCTACGTGTTCGACCGCTATCGTGATTTCGACAGACGGACGGACGGGCATGGCTAGTTCGAATCAGAATTCCGAGATGATCAAGAAAATATGTATATACTTTATGGGGTCCTAGATTAATTTTTCGAGGTTTTACAAACGGAATGACTAGATTAGTATACCCCCATCCTATGGTGGTGGGTATAAAAAGTGACCTGAAATTTACGTTTTTCGATTTTACTACATATGTATATATCCATCCTAGTTTATTATTAACCTAAATATTTTTAACTATTGGCAATATCATCACATATAGGATTTAATTTTCAATGATTTTTCGCAATCATCTCCAACTGCGAACACAGTAATAACCTCCTCTATGGCAATAACTTTGCTTTAGCGTTTATATCCCCAGTGGGAATCATGTAATTGACCACAATGATTTAGCACTCATAAACATGAGAATCCTGCCATGTGGTGGCTTTGCCAACAACTATATTGTTCCTAAATGTATAATTGATTTATTTTTTTAATAACAAGACATCTGTCATCTTTTAGGCTTTCTAAAGACTACAATTTCATATTTTCACCTGGACATCACAGCAATGTCCTTGCTGTTGGTGCTCGCTCGCTCACTCGCTCGTTCGTTCGTTCGTTTATTTATTTATTTATACAACATCGTAGAGCTATTAAATACAATGATGAATGTCCGATACTTTGTTATACATACGACATGGAAACCTTTTTGTTGTTATTGCTATTGTTGTTATTACCTTGCCATATATACACTCTTTGTTGAACAACAAAAAGAACAACAGAAACAAAACACCAGAAATATTTATGACTAATGCCTACTCCGAACCCAACTTCTAACTGCGAACAAGCCAGAACCCAAACCCCATTCAAATTAAATCCGGAATGCCACAACAAAAACGACAACAAACCATACGCCTCAGACAGCTGTTGGGAAAGTTAATCAGCCAACTACGGGTGGGCCTAAATAACTCTTCCCTAAGGAACACTAAAATAAGATGGTCAGGATTGTGGTTGGGTTTTATTAACCCTTCACACACATACACTGACTTCTACTCACCAAATCCACACACCCACCCACCCACTTATACTTTCAATCATAGCCATGACTCCAGGGATATTGTCAATAAATGCTTGTATGGGGTAGTAGGGGGCAGAGAGCGTGGGCAAGTAGCCCCAAAACGAAAAAGTAATAAAACAATATAAATATTCAAGTTTCACTAAAGTTAATTAGAAATGTAATTAGCTGGAAGAGGTATATATGGTAATAATGATCCTTGCTTACAACACACAGCCCACAGTCATCATACCAGGCTGCATAGCCTTAACACCCGAACCGAACATACCAGTCGATGTAATTGAGACACGTGGGCCATCCCATTCATTCTACAGCCATGCCATCATATGCCCCTAAATTCATGTACTCGGACAGGGAGAGAGGCACAGATGGTCTAAGGGTCGGGGCATATTGAACCTAAACAAAACCAAACTATAGCCTATAGTAGATAAAGTAAACAATAACAAAGCTTTTTCCGTATAAATATTAACAACGTAATATGTAATAGTGCTCTTTGAGTAGATTTCCGTTTATTGTTGTTCTAAATATACTCGTAACCTCATATTTACCATGGAAGAAGGCATAGCCACTGGAGGTGGAACTTCATAAAAGATTTCATCTTTGTGGGAGTATACCAAAGTCAATTTGGGGGGTTTTTTGTAAGGAATTAAAAAGTTGATGTTGTGAAAAAAGACAAATGAAAGTTGAAATCAGCCAATGACAGAACTGAAAATGTAAATGTATATTGAAACCAGTAAGGAAAGGCAAAAGTCGGGCAGAGTCGACTGTATTATACCCTATACCTAACCTACAATTAGAAATTCGGCCAATAGATATATGTATATGAGAGCTATATATCTAAATCTGAACCGACTTTTTCGAACAGATCCTTTGAAAATTGTTACTACGGTCACATAAGTGCAAATCTGGCTATAAATATATACGGGAGCTATATCCAAATCTGAACCGATTTTGAAAAAATCTTGCAGATATGTTCAAATCAATAACAAAACAATCCATGCCAAATTTTGTGCAGATCGGTTGAAAATTGTTGTTACTACGGCCATTTAAGAGCAAATCGGGCGATACATATACATGGGAGCTATATACAAATTTGAACCGATTTTTATGAAATCTTGCAAGTATGTTAAGATCAATGACAAAACAATCCATGCCAAATTTTGTGCAGATCGGTTGAAAATTGTTGTTACTACGGCCATTTAAGAGCAAATCGGGCGATACATATATATGGGAGCTATATCCAAATTTGATCCGATTTTGATGAAATTTGGCAGATAAGCTGATATCAGTAAGAAAACGATCCGGGCCAAATTTTGAGCAAATCGGTTGAAAATTGTAGTTACTGCAGCCATTAAAGTGCAAATCGGGCGATACATATATATGGGAGCTATATATAAATCTAAACCGATTTTGACGAAATCTCGCAGATATGTTGAGATCAATGACAAAACAATCCATGCCAAATTTTGTGCAGATCGGTTAAAAATTTTAGTTATTACGGCCATTTAAGTGCAAATCGGGCGATACATATACATGGAAGCTATATCCAAATTTGAACCGATTTTGATGAAATCTTGCAGATATGTTGAGGTTAATGACAAAACAATCCATGCCAAATTTTGTGCAGATCGGTTGAAAATTGTAGTTACTACAGCCATTAAAGTGCAAAACGGGCGATACATATATATGGGAGTATATCTAAATCTGAACCGATTTTGATAAAATCTAGCAGATATACTAAGATCAGTAAAAAAAACAATCCGTGCCAAATTTTGTGCAGATCAGTTGAAAATTGTAGTTACTACAGCCATTAAACTCCAAATCGGGCGATACATATATATGGGAGCTATATCCAAATTTGAACCGATTTTGATGAAATTTTGCAGATAAACTGAGATCAGTAAAAAAACAATCCATGCCAAATTTTGTGCATATCGGTTGAAAATTGTAGTTACTACAGCCATTAAAGTGCAAATCGGGCGATACATATACATGGAAGCTATATCCAAATTTGAACCGATTTTGATGAAATATTGCAGATATGTTAAGATCAGTAACAAAACAATCCATGCCAGATTTTGTGCAGATCGGTTGAAAATTGTAGCTACTACGACCATTTAAGTGCATATCGGGCGATACATATATATGGCAGCTATATCCAAATCTGAACCGATATTGATGAAATCTTGCAGATATGTTGAGATCAGTGACAAAACAACCCATGCCAAATTTTGTGCAGATCGGTTGAAAATTGTAGCTACAACGACCATTTAAGTGCAAATCGGGCGATACATATATATGGGAGCTATATCTAAATCTGAACCGATTTTGATGAAATCTCGCAGATATATTAAGATAAGTAAAAAAACCATCCGTGTCAAATTTTGTGCAGATCGGTTGAAATTGTTGTTACTACGGCCATTTAAGTGCAAATCGGGCGATACATAAAGGGTGATTTTTTTGAGGTTAGGATTTTCATGCATTAGTATTTGACAGATCACGTGGGATTTCAGACATGGTGTCAAAGAGAAAGATGCTCAGTATGCTTTGACATTTCATCATGAATAGACTTACTAACGAGCAACGCTTGCAAATCATTGAATTTTATTACCAAAATCAGTGTTCGGTTCGAAATGTGTTCATTCACCGTAACGTTGCGTCCAACAGCATCTTTGAAAAAATACGGTCCAATGATTCCACCAGCGTACAAACCACACCAAACAGTGCATTTTTCGGGATGCATGGGCAGTTCTTGAACGGCTTCTGGTTGCTCTTCACTCCAAATGCGGCAATTTTGCTTATTTACGTAGCCATTCAACCAGAAATGAGCATCATCGCTGAACGGTGAATGAACACATTTCGAACCGAACACTGATTTTGGTAATAAAATTCAATGATTTGCAAGCGTTGCTCGTTAGTAAGTCTATTCATGATGAAATGTCAAAGCATACTGAGCATCTTTCTCTTTGACACCATGTCTGAAATCCCACGTGATCTGTCAAATACTAATGCATGAAAATCCTAACCTCAAAAAATCACCCTTTATATACGGGAGCCATATCTAAATCTGAACCGATTTTGATAAAATCTTGCATATATGTTCAAATCAATAATAAAACAATCCATGCCAAATTTTGTGAAGATCGGTTAAAAAATTTAGTTACAACAACTATTAAAGTGCAAATCGGGCGATACATATATACGGGAGCTATATCCAAATCTGAACCGATTTTTATGAAATCTTGCAGATATGTTAAGATCAGTAAGAAAACAATACATGCAAAATTTGGTGCTGATCGGTTGAAAATTTTAGTTACTACACCCATTAAAGTGCAAATCGGGCGATACATATATGTGGCAGCTTTATCTAAATCTGAACCGAAATTTATCAATCAATTGCGTTCGTCCTTGAGCCAAAAAAGTGACATGTGCAAAATTTCATGACGATTGGACAACAAATACGATCTGTAACTCGATTACAAAAATATATGGACTGGCAGACGGACATGGCTAAATCGAATCAGAAAGTGATTCTGAGTCGATCGGTATACTTATCAATGGGTCTAGCCCTTCTCCTTCGAAGCGTTACAAACAAATGCACAAAATTATAATACCCTGTACCACAGTGGTGGTGTAGGATATAAAAATAAAAGAGGGAAAAGTTTGGCCGGGAGGCCCTCTAGAGGCTCAAGAAGCTAAGATCCAAGATCGTATATATATCCGGTTATGAAACGATATGAGCCTATTAGAGGCTCAAGAAGCTAAGATCCGAGATCGGTTTATATGGGAGATATATCAGTATTTTGACCGATTGTTGAAGGTCATAAGAGAAGTCGTAGTCCAAAATTTCAGCCAAATCGGATAAGAATTGCGCCCTCTAGAGTCTCAAGAAGTATAATCGGGAGATAGGTTTATATGGGAGCTATATCAGGTTACGAACCGATTTGAAGCATTCTTGGCACAGTTATTGAATGTCAAAACATAATACCTCAAGGAAAATGTCAGCCAACTCGCAGAAGAATTGAGCCGACTAGAGGCTCAAGAAGTCAAAATGCGACATCGGTTTATATGCGGCTATCGGTCGTATAGACCGGAACGAGCTTGCGCATCTACAAGAGCTTGACGAGAATTGCCACCTCCACATGAAAATGCGGCTACAACAACAACGACATCAAAATGAAACATCTCATGCAAAATTTCAGCTAAATCGGGAAAAAATTGCGCTTTCTAGAGGCTCAAGAAGTCAAAATTGGTTTATGTGGAAGATGTATCAAAACATGGAGCGATATGGCCCATTTACAATCCCAACTGACCTACACTAATAGGAATTTTTGTGCCACACCTTGATGGCCTGGGATATAGCAGAGCCTGACAACCTTTCCAATGGTTCGAAGAAGGTTTTTGCATCTTCCAACCAGTTAAGACTTCACATGGCAAGACGCCAAAGCCTCCAGCGCCTCCTGACTGTCCAGGTATATCATGACAATCTGATCGGGCAGCCTCTTTTGCATCGACATCGTTTCCAGCGCCTTCAAGGCCTCGTAGACCTTCGCCTTAAAGACGCTGCAACCATCCAAAAAGTACCCTCATCCAATTAAAACTCATCCTGGTATACAGAGGGCCCCGTGAATAGAGTAGAATTGTGATTCTGGAAGTGATTGTTAACCAAAAACTGAACTGAAAAGGGAACGTCGAAGAAAGGAATGCACTCGACTCTTGTCACAAGTTAATGGAAAGGAATTGTGTGCAAAGCCCGGGGCAGATGTCTACAATGATTATCACTTGTGGATGTGTGGTATGGCATTAGGCCATGGACAGAAGTACCCTCCGCAGCATGGTCGAGAAGGAACCGGTTACTACAGTTGTGCTGATCTCTGAAGCAAAGAGAAGTGCCCCAGCACAGAGTTTCTAGGAACCATTTGGAAGTCTTTTAGGCTCTCCTAGGCTTACGACCATCAAAACGATGAGAGATGGCCGATGAGGTAGCCAGGAATAGATCGCTAATGAGAGCCATTCGCACTACAGATCCAGTTAACCCGTATGTGGCCAAGAGACTGCAGCCGAATATAGATTCAAATAGATTCAGAATGAGGCGAACTTCTGATATGCAGGATAATGGGTGAACTACTCACGGTGCTGGAGGCCACTGTGGTGCAGAAGTTAGCATTTTCGCTGAACTCCTGGGTATGATCCTACATTGCTTATCTTCTTCTAATGATGGTGACATTTGTGACGTACTTGGCCTGTTTACAGTGGCCAAAAAGGTGTCGTCCTGGGGCACGCCATTTGGATTCCACTATAAAAATTAAGAAGCTTACGTCTGAAATATTAGATGTATTTCACTGTTTCTTTACATTTGACTTTTTGAGATTTATCTAAAAAAACTGGATCATAGTAAAGGTGAGAATTTTCACCACTGTCGCCTTAGCCTAGTCGTCTGAGTCTTCCAGGAGTTCATCCTTACAAGACTCGTTTGATCTTTGCCTTGTGAGTTTACTCTCGTAAAGACGTCGGTATACTGATACCATACTCCACATGTTTTTAGGCACGCAACCCTCTTCTTCTACTTCTACATTGGAAGAGGTTAGCATGTCCGCCTATGATGTTGAAAGCCTGGGTTCGAATCCTGGCGAGAATATCAGGATTTCAATAATTTTCAGCAGTGGCTATCCAATCCTAAACCTGGCGACATTTGTGAGGAACTTTGCCATGTAAAAACTGCTCCCCAAAGAGAGAGAGGACTCGCCTATAAAAGAAACCCCTTATCATTGATCTTAAACTGACTGCACTCATTGATATGAGAGCAGTATCTTCTGTTCCTGAATGGAGTGTTCAAGGGAATATTTAGTAGTATTTATCCTTAGTACTATTTTTCACCTTAGTTCCCTTGGGCATGGGATATTCACCGGGTAATCACAATTTTTTTTTTTAGCGGACTGCTGTACCTTTTTCGAAATATGATAGGCACATCCGGGCTTTCCTTTCCTACTATTCCCTGAGCCCAATTAAGGAAATCTATCTTCTTATCATTATGAGTCTTAGAGTCCAAAGCAGCAAGCCTGTCATTAAACTTGAAGGCAAGGTGCCTTTTAATCCATACAAGTTTTTCCAATGAAGGCCAATGCAAAGATGAAATTTGATCGGCCTTGTCCTCAAGATCCGAAGTAGGTATCTTCGCCAGCCTATGCATACCAATTGCCTATGAGCTAGCCTGGTTCGGTAAATCCACGAATTGGGGTTTCAGTAGCAGACAACATGCTGAGGCCTGATACCACCACAGCTGCTGTATGTTCTTTGAAGTCCCTTTTAAGCCTACTCCCGGGCCTATGCATACCTATTGTCTTTGAGCTAGTATGGTTCGGTAATCCCACTAATCGAGGTTTCGGTAGCAGAACAAATGCTACGGCCTGATACCACCACAGCTGCTGTTGGTTTTTTGAAATCCCTTTTAAGCCTACTTTCGGGCCTTAGACCTGTAGCTTTACCCGAAACAAACACAGACCACCAACCGCTTCGTATTCAGGGTGGCTGCAAAAACTCAGTAGAAAATAAGCACCTTTTACGAGGTCCAGGTATATTTCTTCGGAGCGAATTAAAATCCCTCTCGCTATACTCTATGGTTCGCGCAAAACGCACATTCGTACTCACAAAATATTTTGCTATACCCACCACCAAAGGTATACTAATCTAGTCATTCCGTTTGTAACACCTCGATATATTGATCTAGGACCCCATAAAGTCTATATATTCTTGATCATCCCGACATTCTAAATCGTACTAGCCATGTCCGTCCGTTTGTCTGTCGAAATCACGATATCGGTCGAACGCTTAAAGCTAGCCGCTTGAAATTGTGCACATATACTTAATATTGTTGTAGGTCGTGGGGAAATGCAAATAGGCCATATCGGTTCAGATTTCGATATAGCTCCCATATAACCCGATCTCCCGATTTGATTTCTTGAGCCTCTGGAAGCCGAAATTTTCATCCGATTGGGCTGAAATTGAGCATGTAGTGTTTTGTTATGACTTCTAACATCTGTGCCAAGTACGCTTCAAATGGGTCATGGACCTGATATAGCTCCCATATAAACCGATCTCCCGATTTGCCTTCATGAACCCCTGGAAGCCTAAATGTTCATCCAATTTCGCTGCAATTTCGCACATAGTGTTCCGTTGTGACTTTCAACATCTGACCTAAGTACGGTCCAAATCGCTCTATAAACTGATATAGCTCCTATATAAACCGATCTCCCGATTTGACTTCTTGAGCCCCTGGAAGCCGCAATTTTCATCCTATTTGGCTGAAATTTCGCACATAGTGTTCTGTAATGACTTCCAACAATTGTGTCAAGTACGGTCCGAATCGGTCAAGAGCCTGATATAGCTCCCATATAAACCGATCTCCCGATTTGACTTCTTGGGCCCCTGGAGCCGTAAATTTTATGTTATGACTCTCAACAACTGTGCCAAGTACGGTCCAAATCGGTCTATAACCAGATATAGCTTCCATATTTTTGCAGATTCCATGGTAGTGGGTATCCAAGTTTCAGTCCGGCCAAACATAGCACGCTTTACTCATTTTTTTTAATATTTCTCCATCAAATTCATGCCCCCCCTGCAATATCCTTAATTATATTAGAAAAAAAAAACTGAGTTGCTAATTATCCGGCTTCTTAAGGTGCCTCCCATGCAAACTTCAAATAACTCTTGTCTAGACCACAACAACTCGCCACAAGCGGGTGGGGATAGCATGCAAGTGTTAAAATTATATCGCACCTGCACAAATGTCCACACAAGTGGCAATCATGTACAGCGAGCGGCATATCACCACATATCTTAGATGGAGTTTAAACTCAAATGTCTGACAAATGTGCCCGCATGTGAGCAAGCAACATATGGACTGACTAACCGACTGGATGGATGGAGTACTCATTCAGGATGAATGGGTAAATGAATAGATCGTCAGAGGGAGAGGGAGTTGAGCAGACCTGTCTGGCAAACTTGTCTACAATGTTTGCGTGGTGTTTGGCGTTTGTAATTGTTCTGTTTTATTTGGCATACCAAAATGTCAACTGAATATCATAAATTAAAATGCTTAAACATTTGCGCAAAATTACCAAAAAAAGGCACAAACAATTGGTAAACCTTAAATTCATTAAGAATTTTTTTTGTGGTGGTAAGTTTGTTAGCAAAGCGCACACGCTATGGAAAACGGAACAGTGGGTGATGGAGGTAATTAAGTTTAACAAAGTGAAATTATTTAATAGCTAATACCCTGTAGGATTTACAAACTAAGAAGTCATGCCAAAAAACCCTCATACAAATTGTATGTAATTGGGGTTGTAGTTTCGAATCCCACAAGAGATTGTGGTCGGTCGTTATTGTGGCATTTCAATGGATTAAAATTGTCTATGTGACATTCGATATTTTCGATAAATATTCAGCAGAGCCGAATAGCGCAGAGGTTAGCATGTCCGCCTATGACGCTGAACGCCTGGGTTCGAATCCTGGCGAGACCATTGATATGTGAAAGTTTGCCCCTGCTCCTAAGTGGAATGCTCATGGGCAAAAATTGCAAAAATTTGCATTTACATTCGGCAGAGCCCGGCCGGGATTTGATTCTGGGCACACGGAGCAACAACGAGAACCGTTGCAGTTTTCTAGCGTTCGAAGCCATTAATAGAACTTCCAACGGATGCACAGAATCATGTGTATACCATGGGAGTAGTGTAATTGTGTAGACAAAAAATCTGCCATTACACAAAAACACATGCATTGGGAAAAGTACAGCTAATAGACAGAGTTGTCGAGCATGGTTACTGGGGTATTTGTATCATAGAGGCGATTTCGCAATAAATACGATACAATTGAAACATATCAACGTATGGCCCTTGAAGCCATCACACCTAATATGGTTGAAAAGTCTTCTAACCAAAGACGAAACGCGTCCCACAGTGGTTGCGATCTCTGGCTTTCCTTTTCCATTTGCATTGATCATTGAGTAGAGCGGGCAAACTATCGACAATCGACAATATTTGCGATAGTTTTAATAATAAATATCGATAGTATCGTTAATTTCCCATCACCTATATTTCAAACGAAAATCAGGAGATCGATTTATATAGAAGCAATATCAATGCACAGATCAATAAAACCAAGATTTATAAAATCAGTTGGAAGTCAGGAGTGTAGAAAATGTTAGCCTAATCGGATGAAGATTGCGCCCTCTATAGGCGCAATGGGTCTTACAAGATACATTCAGTGTCGGATCGCTTAGTTTTATTTTGTATCCATCGGAAAAATATCAATCGATATTCAGTCAAAAAATTAAATATCGATAGTATCGATATTTTGCCAGCTCCATTATTGAACTCGTCTCGAAAGAGAAAAAAAATTTAATAAAGTCCTTTGGAAATCAAGAGAGAAATCATTATACAAACTTTTAGCTCAATCGAATGAAAATTGCGCTCTCTATAGGCGCAATTTTGCAAAAAAATTAACTTTACCGATAGTATCGATAGGAAAAATATTAATCGATATTCAGACAAAAATAAAGGATGGCACTATCCCATCGACATTTGCTAGCTTTACCACTATAACCTAGCAGCTGTTTATGTTTGATTAGTGAAAAGAATATTGCAGACAAGAACCAATCGGCTGCATTTTATATATAAAATAAAGTATCGATATTTGCCAGCTCTATCACCACAATCTAACAGCTGTTTATGTTTGACTAGTGAAAAGAATATTGCAGACAAGAACCAATCGGCTACATTTTATATATAACAAGTAAAAGCGTGCAAGTTCCGATCGCAGTTGTCAAGTTCTTCGGTGTCCGGTATCTCATTATGGGCAGAACAAATAAAAGCGTGCTAAGTCCGCCGGGCCAAATCTTAAATACCCTCCACCACGGATCGCGTGGATAAAATTGCTTTGTTATTCGACCCATATCAGGTTATGGATCGATTCAGGCCATACTTGGTTTGGTTGTTGGAGATCACATTAGTAGTCTTTGCTCAAAATTTCAGCCAAATCGGTTAAGAATTGCGCCCTCTAGAGGCTCATGAAGTAAAATCGGGAGCACAATTTATGAGGCAGCTATATGAGGTGAAAGACCGATTCAGGCCATATTAAGCGCGAATATTGAAGGTCATAGGGGAAAACGTTGGACAAAAATTGCGCTCTCTAGAGGCACAAGATGTATAATCATGAGATCGGTTTATGAGGTAGCCACATCAGGTTAAAAACCAATTTGAACCATACTTGGCATAATTGTTGTCAAAAAGTCAAAGCAAAACACTTTATGCAAAAAATTTCAGCCAAATCGGATAATAATTGCGCCCTGTAGACTGCCAAGAAGTCAAGAGCCGAGATCGGTTAAATGGAAACTATATCAAGTTATAAACCGATTTGAATCACAGTAGCATTGTTGACAGTCATAACAGAACAGCTCATAGAAAATTTCAGCCAAATCGGATAGGAAGTGCGCTCTCTCGAGGTTCAAGAAGTATGATAGGGAGATCAGTTTTTAAGGGAGCTATATCTAAACATCGACCGGTTCAGCCCATTTATAATCACAACCGACCTACATAAATAGGAAGTATATTTGTAAAAGTTCAAGCTGCTAGTTATCTTCTTCGAAAGTTTTCGTGCTTTCGACAGACATACGGACGGGCAGACGGCGGGACATTGATAGATCGACTTACAATGTCATGTCGATCAAGAGTATATAATCTTTGTGCCGTCTCAAACGAATATTTTGGGGTGTACCCCCTACCTACCAATTCCATCAATTCGTGTTTTTTTTTGTGTCCCGTTAAAAATCAAAAACTTCTGAATCAATTATCTTGAAATTTTCAAGAAGATAGGATCCTACATATTTATTTTCAATCTGAAGGGGGAGCGGACCTTCCCCTCTAGTTTTCATAAACACCAGATCTCAAAGATGGGTGTAGTGACTCCAAGGAAAATTAGTTGGCACTCTTATAGTAACCTAAAAACAAAAACATCCGGGCCGAACTTTGGATGCCCACCACCTCGGGTATATATGTAAATCACCTTTCGTTATAATCCGGTGAAAAATCCATAATTTATGCCCCAATAGCAGCTTTATCTAAATATGATCCAATTTGGATCAAATTTGACACGGATATTAAGTGGTTTATTAAGTAAAAGTCATTGTTCAATTTTGTAGAACAAAATATTGGCCTTTTTGGTAGCCATATCCAAATATAGAACGATCTAAACTATTTACGATACGGATGTCGAAAAGCCTAACAAAGGTCACTGTGTCAAATTTCGAAATTTGCGAAATCGGATTATAAATGTGCCTTTTATGGGGCCAAGGCTTCAAATCAAGAGAGCGGTTTATACGGCAGCTATATCCAAATCTGAACTGATCTGGGCCAAATTGAAAAGGGCTGACAAAGGGCCTAACACAACTCACTGTTCCAAATTTCCGGGAAATCGGACAATAAATGTGCCTTTTATGGGCCCAAGACCTTAAATCGAGAGTTCGGTCTATATGGCAGCTATATCCAAATCAAGACCGATCTGGGCCGAATTCCAGAAAGTTGTCGAGAAGCCTCTCTTTAAATCGAGAGATCGCTCTATATGACAGCTATATCCACATCTAAACCGATCTGGGCAAAATTTAAGAGAGATGTTGAAGGGCCCAACATAACTCAATGTCCCAAATTTCGGCAAAATCGGACAATAAATGTGCCTTTTATGAACCCAAAACCTTAAATCAAGAGATCGGTCTATATGGCGAATTCCAGAAAGTTGTCGAGAAGCCTAACACAACTCACTGTCACAAATTTCGGCGCCATCGAACAATAAAAACGCCTTTTATGGGCCCAAGACCTTAAATCGAGAGATCGGTATATATGGCAGCTATATCCAAATCTGGACCGATCAAGGCCAAATTGAAGAAGGACATCTACTGGCCTACCATAACTCACTGTCCCAAAATTTCAGCAAAATCTGATAATAAATGTGGCTTTTATGGGCCCAAGACCTTAAATTGAGAGTTCGGTCTATATGGCAGCTATATCCAAATCTGGACCGATCTGTGCCACATTGCGGAAAGAAGAGGGGCCAAACGCAACTCACTGCCCCAAGTTTCGGTGACATCGGACAATAAATGGGCCTTTTATGGGCCCAAAACATTAAATCGAGAGATCGGTCTATATGGCAGCTATATTCAAATCTGAACAGTTCTGGGCCATATTGAAGAAGGATGTCGGTTGGCCTCACACAAATCAGTGTCGCAAATTTCTGCAAAATCGGATAATAAATGTGGCTTTTATGGACATAAGACCCCAAATCGACGGATCGGTCTATATGGGGGCTATATCAAGATATAGTCCGATATAGCTCATCTTCGAACTTAACCTGCTTATAGACAAAAAAAAAAGAATCTGTGCAAAGTTTCAGGTCAATATCTTTATTTCTAAAGACCGTAGCGCTATTTCAATAGACAGACGGACAGACATGGATAGACCGACTTACCCCATTTTGATAAAATAAGTTTCTTTAAGCCTCCTGTTATTTCATCCTAATATGGACCAGATCGGACAATGTTAAGAAACAGCTGCCTTATAGCCCGATCTGCCGATAATTGGGTCTAAAGCCCGTAAAAGACGCATAAATTATCCGATTGCGTTAGCATTCAAAGCAGCGAGTTGTTTTGAGATTCCCGACATCCGACCCAAATATGGTTCAGATCGGACTATGTATAAATATAGCTGCCATATAGACCGATCTGGCGGTTTAGGGTTTTAAGGTCAAAAATCCCCATTTATTACCCGATTTCGCAGAAATATGAAACAATGAGTTTTTTAAGCCTTTCGACATCCGATCCGAATATGATCCAGATCGGACTATGTATAGATAGCTCCATATAGCTCCATATAGCTGCCATATAGAACGATCTGCCGATTTAGGATCTTAAGACCATAAAATCCTCATTTATTATCCGACAGTGAGTTTTTTAAGCCTTTCGACATCCGATCCGAATATGGCGCAGATCGGACTATATTTAGATTTGGTTGTCTTATAAACCGATCTGCCGAAAAAGGGTCTAATGCCCGTCTAAGACGCATTTATTATCCGATTGCGCTGAAATTTATAAGAAGGATGTGTTTTAGGACTTCCGACATCCTACCCAAATATGCCCTATATCGGACTATACTTAGATATAGCTGCCATATAGACCGATCTACCGATTTAGGGTCTTAAGGCCATTAAATCCTCATTTTTTACCCGATTTCGCTGAGTTGTTTAAAGCCTTCCGTCATCCGACCTGAATGTGGTCCGAATCAGACTTTATTAAGATATAGCTGTCATATAGACCGAGCTTCCAATTTAGGGTCTGAATCCCATAAAAATCGGAATTATTCGCCAATTTGGCTGAAACTCGATAAAACTTGTATAAGAGTTTTTGGGACCTGAATTCAATGTGATCCAGACCAACCCATTTTTGGATGTATCTATGGATATGGTAGTGGGGTTATATTAAAATGGAATGATTTATAAGTCCATGCTGGTAAAGTAAAGTTCCATGTAAAGTTCAGCACAGCCGAACTTAACGCCTTTTTTACTTGTTTTCCTTGAAATTTTTTTTTTTTGCAACAAAATTCTTTGGTGCACTGTCAGCCCCCTTAGTTCTTTAGCCTTGTCAAACATTTATTCCAATTATTGGCAATATCATCTAACAAGCACTTACTTATGGCAAACCTAATACTCTACAGGAGGCTACATTTGTACACCCAGCAAGTACTCTTTGATCTGGGAGTAACCACTTGGTGCTAAGGTGGTGTTGTTATTGAAATTTCTGAAATGTCTCTCCTCCCTACCTACGGATACTACTAAACTTCCCCCCACTGTTTTGCCAAAGGACCAACCTCATACGGAATATGAGGCAACCAATATCGAGTTTCATGCTCAATTCTTGTGGCAAATGCTTGGCACGAGTATCTTAAAAGCCAATTATGGGCTGAGCAAAGTGCACTTACTTACTGAGGGTATGAATGAACGCAAAGGCGGAGACAAATGGAATGAAGTTAGTGATGATAGGGTGGTGATTGCGGTCTTGGTTGTTTACTGGTAATGGAAGCTGACAAAACAACTGATCACATTGCTCACCCACTGTTCTATCTTGCAGCTACGACCTTTATGTCCGTTTATTTGCATATCTGCAGGCAGTCCCGTCCAGTCGGCAGATCTGTCTTTCTATCACACTTGGTCTTGGGGTTTTTGATGTCAACGGGGCAATAAATCAATTTTTTAGGCAAACATTGATTCGAAACAGAAAAATGTGTTACTTCAGACATAGTTACGAGGAATTTAGAACAATTTTCGCAAACACACGCACACAAACAAACACCCATAAATGGCATTGTATTTGGTACAGTTTAGATTAAATACATGTGGGTTCTCTTTTTTTTTTGCATAAAAATATTGGCAAATATTAGTTCACAATGAAGCTCACCAACTTCATTTATCTGTTCAAATACCATTTTCCTAAATATACATGAGGACGGAAAGGCATACATCAATATGGATAACGTCTTTTTAATTCAAGAGTGTACTAACTCAAAATTGTGTTTGTTTGGAGAAAAAGCCAAGTTCAAGTAAACATATCAAAGGATATATTCTTATAAAGGGTGATTTTTTTGAGGTTAGGATTTTCATGCATTAGTATTTGACAGATCACGTGGGATTTCAGACATGGTGTCAAAGAGAAAGATGCTCAGTATGCTTTGACATTTCATCATAAATAGACTTACTAACGAGCAACGCTTGCAAATCATTGAATTTTATTACCAAAATCAGTGTTCGGTTCGAAATGTGTTCATTCACCGTAACGTTGCGTCCAACAGCATCTTTGAAAAAATACGGTCCAATGATTCCACCAGCGTACAAACCACACCAAACAGTGCATTTTTCGGGATGCATGGGCAGTTCTTGAACGGCTTCTGGTTGCTCTTCACTCCAAATGCGGCAATTTTGCTTATTTACGTAGCCATTCAACCAGAAATGAGCCTCATCGCTGAACAAAATTTGTCAAAATTTGAACACATTTCGAACCGAACACTGATTTTGGTAATAAAATTCAATGATTTGCAAGCGTTGCTCGTTAGTAAGTCTATTCATGATGAAATGTCAAAGCATACTGAGCATCTTTCTCTTTGACACCATGTCTGAAATCCCACGTGATCTGTCAAATACTAATGCATGAAAATCCTAACCTCAAAAAATCACCCTTTACATCTTTATAGATATGGGCAATTTACCCTCTAGTGTATTTTGCTTGAGCTTCATAAATGGACTATTATACGCTGGGGTTATTGGGCGGAATTGCAAATCTTGGCCCCTAGGCCCTTTACAGGTTCAGATATCGATATATGCGTTCTATAGTTGGAACCTACTCTGAAATACCGTTTGGTTATCTATCACTAGCTGGCCCGGTATCACTAGCTGGCCCAAAGTGGCTTTGGAGTCCTATATTATCACTAAAGGTGTACATGTTCGGAGGGGGAAGGGTTTTGATCCTGAGAATTGGGCCCAAAGTTCGGTATAAGATTCGTATTCTACACCTATATACTTTTGATTTAAGTCCCATATTTTCCCCATTGGTGCACTTTTCCGGTTAATGGGCTTTAAGGGGAAGAGGGATATTTCGGAAGAGATACGAACCCCCCAAAACATGGTGCAACATTTTGTTATCACATTCTTATTTTACTCTCAAAGACCTTTCATTTGAGTTCCTTATTGACCCGATCGATCTGCATATACATTTGGGGTGTTTTTGGGGTTGGGCGGCGTACATAAAACTTACCCCAAGTTTGGATTTAAGATTTTTATTCTACTCTCAAATACCGCTCATTTGAGTGATGTTTTTGATATAAAGGGGGAGGGTCTGCTCCCCTTCAACAATTAAAAAATTAAGTACCCTATTTTCAAAAAAGCACAACCATATACCTACGACCCCAGACACTTGATCTCTAACTTGAACTCCTAATGCTGGCAACATTTGTGAGGAACCATGCCATGTAAAAACTTCTTTCCAAAGAGTTGTCGCATTGCGGCGCGCCGTTCGGACTTGGCTATAAAAAGGACGTCCCTTATCATTGAGCATAAAACTTGAATCGAACTACACACATCGATATGTAAGAAGATTGCCACTGTTCCTTAAGGGAATGTTCATGGGCGAAATTTGCATTTTCAAGGGGAAATGGGATATTTCGGGAGAGATGCGAACCTTCCAAAACTTGGAGCAACATTTTATTATCACATTTATATTTTACTCTCAAAGACCTTTCATTTGAATCCCTTATTGACCCGATCGATCAACATGTGCATTTGTTATAAGTTTTTTATTCTACTCTCACATACCTTTCATTTGAGTTCCATATTGTCCGAATCAGCCCATTTTTAAGTTTGAGTGCTATTTTTGATATAAAGGGGAGGGTCCGCTCCCCTTCAACAATTAAAAAGTTTAGTAGCCTATTTTCACAAAAGCACCACCATATACATACGACCCCAGACACTTGATCTCTAACTTAAACACCTAATGCTGGCAACATTTGTGAGGAACTATAAAAAAGGAAAACTTCTCTTCAAAGAGGTGTCGCACTGTGGCATGACGATCGGACTCGGCTATAAAAAGGAGGCTTCTTATCATTGAGCTTAGAACTTGAATCAGATTGCACTCATTGATATGTAAGAAGTTTGCCCCTGTTCCTTAGGGGAATGTTCATGGGCAAAATTTCCATGTGCAAGTGAAAGAGGGAAATTTCGGGAGAGATGCGAACCTTCCAAAACTTGGAGCAACATTTTATTATCATTATTGGACGGCGTACATAAAACTTCCCCCCAATTTTGATATAACTTTTTTATTCTACTCTCAAATACCTTTCATTTGAGTCCCATATTGTCCGGATCAGTGCACTTTTTAGTTTGAGTGATGTTTTTGATATAAGGGGAAGGGTCCGCTCCCCTTCAACAAATAAAAAATTAAGTATCTTATATTCATGAAAGCACCACCATATACATACGAACCCAGGCACTTGATGTCGAACTTGAACACCAGATTCGTTTCTAATTCATACTGTCCCGGTCAGTCTACATCCTCGTTTGGGGGGTTTTTAGGTGGGGCCTTCTTCCTAGGTTGCCCAGATTGACCCCAAATTGGAATATGTTGTAAGATCATCGGCTTTAGGGTTATTGAAGGGATACAAACAAAGTTTCACTTGAATCGGTTCATTTATTTCCGAGACTTAGCATTTTTGAAAGGGCGACGGTTTGCTCCCCTTCGATTATCGAAAAATTATTCCATAACACCTACAAAAATTGCAAGTATCCATCGTCATTCGATGTCAATGAGGTGTAACCAGTGCATAGATTGAGTGCATTTCCGGAAGTTCTCTGGTTTACCAACAACGGGACTGTAGTTAAACTGACTACGTTGCAAGGAGCAGTACCTTGCCGGTCGGTGCCAGCCGATTTGATGCAACTATGGTCGCCCCGGTAGCCGAGTTAGAATCGTGCTCGGATTACCTGTGCGTGGTTTTAATACCCACCCGAAGTTTGGTCTGTCACTAGTGTAGTACCACCATGGACTTAAATAGTCTAAGTGGGTATGTTTAGAAAATAGACTGCAATTCTAAGAAAAAATCGTACAAATCTATCTCCCTTCGCTTGCCAGTAGATAAAACGCTTGAGGAGCTATTGCTTCTGAGCCTTGTTGGAGAATTTAAATCTCATAAATTACATAGAACGGTGATTGCCGTCGCCGCACACTAAGCCTAGTATGAAGCCGAAGGCGACCTCGGCAGAATCTCTACACTGAAATATCTCTGATTCTGAAGAATTTGGATGTACCAAGAGGCGAGTGCCTGCCAGAGGTTGTCAACCTGTCTCGACATTCGTTTCTGATATCTGGAAAATGGGCCGTTGATCACGCCGAGAGCCCTACAGATCAATGTCCACCTATGGCGCTGAACTACTGTGTTCGAATCCTGGCGAGATCATCAGAAAATTTCTCAGCGGTGGTTATCCCCTCCTAATACTGGTGATATTTGTGAAGTACCTTGCCATGTAAAAACTTCTCCCCAACGAGATGTCGCTCTGCGGCACGCCGTTCGGAATCGGCTATAAAAAGGATTGATTTGTGAAAAGTTTGCCCCAGTTTCTTAATTAAATGTTCGTGGGCAAATTTAAAATTTTTGAAATGAACTCCAGGCTCATGACACAGCGCTGACCAAGGTTCTCAGACTCGATACTATTCCGGAAAATAGGAAGGCGTATGAATATGGCAGAAACGGCTCGTTCATGGAGGAGGAGTGGAGTCTGTTACGAGATGAGAATTGGTAAATGGATGCCGAATTGCCAGGTCACTTTGGCCTAACGTGGACCGAAAAAGAACCGGGAAGACGGGCACTGTGAGATGGGAAGCCACCGTAGCTCAGAGGTTAGCATGTCCGCCTTCGACGCTGAACGCCTGGATTTAAATGCTGACGAGAAAATCAGGAAAAATGTTCGGCGGCGATTATCGCTTCCTAGTGCTGGCGACATTTCCGATTACCGTGAGTAATTAGCCGTGCCAAACTTCTCTACAAAAGTGGTGGTCCTTTATCATTGAGCTTTAACTTATATCGGACAGCACTCATTGATATGAGAGAAGTATCCACGCTGTTCCTAAATGGAAAGTTCAAATATTCAAATTTGCAAATTTGGCTATGAGATAGTAAATATGGAGGCGCACATTGCAATCCCGCAAAATGATTATAGCAGAAGCTATATTGACGAAGGAGGCCACCGTAGCGCAGAGGTTAGCAGTCCGTCTATGACACTGAACGCCTGGGTTCGAATGCCGGCGAGACCATCAGAAAAATTTTTTCAGCGGTGGTTTTCCCCTCCTAATGCTGGCAACATTTGTGAGGTACTATGGCATGTAAAACTACTCTCCGCTAGATGTCGCACTGCGGCACGCCGTTCGGACACGGCTATAAAAAGGAGGCCCCTTATCATTGAGCTTAAACATGAATCGGACTGCATTCATTGATATGTGAGAAGTTTGCACCTGTTCCTTAGTGGAATGTTCATGGGCAAAATTTCCATTTGATTATTGACGAGGGTGACCTGTATCTAAGGACGAGCTGTATTTATTGGGCCGTTGATCCAAATCACCATCTTTTGGATTGACACCTACAGCGCAGAGAAGTCAGTTTGGTTTTTAATGACAGAGGTACAGAGCTACATGAGAGAGCCTCTAGGTCAGGCTACGTATCAGGCTGCTTTTAATAGCATTCATGAGGATACGGTAGCGGAAGAGCTAACATGCTGCAGTGTGAAAGCCCACCGCCGCCCATAGCACCTTATGAAGTTGTTCTCCCCCAGCAAACCAGGGTTGTTTGGGCTCAACCATTGCAAAAATTTTGATTGCCATAAACCCCTTTTTCCTTGGCAACAATGTATGGCAACATTCTTAGTTTCGATTTAATACACTCTTCATGCAAAGTTGCCCAAATATATGCTTGCCTCTGGCATTGGTATTTGTATTTAATTCTTGAAATGGTCTTAAGCAAACATATTTACATAGTTATTGATGATTTTTCGCCCCCTTCAAGAAAAAATAGAAAATAAATAAACGAAAAGAAAGCGGAAATTCCTTTGCATTGTTATGTTACTCAGTGATGATGGTGATATGACGATGATGATGTCCACTCCACTGCACTGACATGTTGTGTAGGAGTAATGAACCCAGTTATCTCTCTTACGCCAAGCACACAAAGCCCGAGTTGTGTACGTACACACAAAAAACTGAAGTTGAAGATTTTCGCATGTCATACCAGCAGCAGTAGCAACAGAAGCAGCAATGATGATTGTCATCCATATACAATAACAACCAACCCATTCAATAAGGAAGGTGGGGTTAGAAAAGGGAAATTTTTTGAATTTTTTCATAAGTGTCAATAACAATGGAGGTCAAACGGAGAGGTCGTACACTTGCATACACTTGAAGAAAAAAAGGCACTCATTCACATTGGGACAATAAATGAACTCTTTTTCTTTTAGGGGCCAGATGATAAGGTTCGAATGGGCTGGGCCTTAGAGCCCCAGTGAAATCGATAAGCGCGTGACATTGCTTAGATGGATGGATGGATGGACGGATGGATGGTATTGTGTCCTTCTGCAAGGATATTTAATATTTCAAAAGGATAGGCAACACAAAAAAATTTAAACACATTTTTTATTATGTTCCCCTTCCCCCTGTCTGTCCTCAGCGAAAGCTCCTAGCTTCCCTAGCTTGCCCTTCTATGTGTGCACCCTTCTACTGGGCTTGCTTCATTTTGTGTTGATGACACATGAACATGGTCAAGTGCGACATGAGGAAATGAAAGAGAATCATTTGCATACATTTTAGTTGATTGGCATGTAAGAGCTGTCAGGGATATAAAATAAAATAACAAGAGATTTTATATGGCCATCTTTTCTTTTTTTGTCTTCCATGTATATATATCAGTTTATTTTTTGCTAAAGGCCAGCACAGTCGACAATTGACACTTACGAGAAAGCTAGGAAAAGAGAGTGACAGGCTGAGAGGGTGAGCAAGCTTAAAAATAACATTGAAAATATTTGCTTAAATTGACAACATTGCCTACATAAATTGAAGATAAACTATTGCTGTTGTTTTAGAATTCTTCGGTAATCATGGGGATTACAATTTTTGGGGCGTTGGATGTTTGAAAACTGAGCAGTTGAGTATGGTTAGAATTAACCGAAATTACTTTTAGCAAGCTGGAGATCAAAAAAGACCCCATACCATCAAACATAGATTTTTCAAAGGAGAAACTTTATTATGAAACCAATGGTACGTAGCATTTCTTGACATTGTAGGGGCTTTTTCTTATGTAGTAGCTGGAGAGAGCCCACTCCGCTGCGTCTTCTTTTAATTTACTTACTTTATATGGACGCTAAACGTCTGGGTTCGAATCCTGGCAGAAACATCAGAAAAATTTTCAGGGGTGATTATCTCCTCCTTAAGCTGGCGACATTTGTGAGGTACTCTGCCATGTAAAAACTTCTCCCCAAAGAGGTGTCGCTCTGCGGCATGCCGTTCGGTCTCGGCTATAAAAAGAAGGTCCCTTAACATTGAGCTTAAAATTGAACCGCACTCATTGATTTGTGAGAAGTTTTACCCAGTTCCTTAATGGAAGGTCCATGGATAAAATTGCAATTTTTCGGAGTAAAGATGTCCCCCAGACACTTGGCCCTAAAAAAAACATAAGCTCTTCTCTCAAATAAAATTTATTTCAACCCCATATTGGCATTGGTTTAAGGAGAGTTTATGGGATGAGGCGTTCTCCAAATACTTGGCCCCAATATGGGTTATCAAATTCGATTTCTAATCTCAAACACCTTTCATTTGAGCCACATATTGCCAAGGTCGGTAAATTTGTATTCTTTGAAGGGGGTGTAGACCCCCAGAAAATTGGTCCCGAAAGTGGATATCAATTTCGTGATCGACTTCCCAATACCTTTCATTTGAGCCCCATATTGGCATGATCTGTAAATATGCCCGATTTTGAGGTGTTTTAGAGAATGGGGTGGTCACCCACACACTTAGCCCTGAAAATATATCAGCATTGTGCTCTATTCTTAAATAGAGCCGCTGGCCTTAAAATTGGATATCAAATTCGTTTTCCAATCATGATCTGTAAATATGCCCGATTTTGAGGTGTTTTAGAGAATGGGGTGGTCACCCACACACTTAGCCCTGAAAATATATCAGCATTGTGCTCTATTCTTAAATAGAGCCGCTGGCCTTAAAATTGGATATCAAATTCGTTTTCTAATGTCAAACTCCTTTCATTTAAACCCCTTATTGCCAAAGTCAGCAAATATGTCCGGTTTGGGGTATGGGCCCTAAAAACTATCAATATCGAGCTCTACTCTCTTTAAGACCCAAATTGTCATGGTGAGCAAATACGTCCTATTTTGGGGTTGTTGTGGTGGTGGTACGTCCCCTAGACAGCGGGTCCCAAATGTTGATATCAGATTCGTGGTCTACTCCCAAATACCTTTCATTCGATACCCCGTTTGTGACGTTAGACATTTACGTCCGTTTTGGGGGTTTCTGGAGTCGGGGAGGTACCGTAGACACCTTGGACCAATTTCTTAAAACAGATGTGTATTCCAAATATCTTTCGTTTGATACCCATAATGGCTCAATCGGTAAATATGTCCTGTTGAGGGGTTTTGGGGGGGGGGGGGAGGCACCTCAGAATACTTTTAAATACCTTCCATTTGATATCCATATTGGCCCAATTAGAAAAATTTGTCCTACTGGGGGGTTTGGGGGTGAAGAGGGCCCCCAGACACCAAAAAATAAATATTGGGTTGCCCAAAAAGTAATTGCGGATTTTTTAAAAGAAAGTAAATGCATTTTTAATAAAACTTAGAATGAACTTTAATCAAATATACTTTTTTACACTTTTTTTCTAAAGCAAGCTAAAAGTAACAGCTGATAACTGACAGAAGAAAGAATGCAATTACAGAGTCACAAGCTGTGAAAAAATTTGTCAATGCCGACTATATGAAAAATCCGCAATTACTTTTTGGGCAACCCAATATTTGTTTCAGATTTGTATTATACTTTTGAATTCATTTCATTTGATACTCATATTGCCCAAAACAGTAAAAGTGTCCACTTAGGGTCACATTTTAATGCCAAGTTCGTACGCTACTCTTAAATACCTTTCATTTGACACCCATATTACCCAAAGCGGTGAAAGTGTCCTCTTGGGGCTTTTTTGGGGGTAGAGGACCCCCTGAAATTTAAGAGTGAATTTTGTATACCAAATTCGTACTCTGCTCTTAAATACCTTTCATTTGATACCCATATTGTTCCAATCGGTACACATGTCCGTTCGGGTGGGTTTTGGGATGGGGCGTCCCCCCATGTTATTTTTTTGATTTTCATGATATTTCGTATTTCGCTTACTAGGACCAAGAGGAAAAAATAGAGGGTATCTATTAACAAAAAAAAATTCTCCCTTATAGAATGGGACGTTCTATTGTACAGGTTACTGGACGCGGGGCGTTGGTAAACGCATTGTAGTCAACTTTGCGCCTCGCAGGCTTGGGCCATGATGGCAGGCATCTGCGTTAAACACGGCATTCGTTACACCTGTCTCTTTGGAAGGAGAGAATGTTCCATTTACTGAAATCGCAAAATAACTGGGATTATATGGTTTTTGTTGTTCTTGTAGCAGTTTGTTGTGTTCTATCTCTCGTCTGCTTTATTCTGTTGAGTGTCAAGACTCAGGAACTCTGCTACTAAGATTGGGTGCGTCCACAGGGATCTAGGTCTGAGTCGAGTGGGTCTGGCTGAGCAGTTAAACAGGTGACGTGTATCTTGCGGTCCCTGGTTACAATCGGGACATACATCTTGCACGTCGGCATCAATCCTTGCTCTGTGGGAATTGAGGCGGCTGCATCTGCCGGAACGTAATTGAGCCAGAACTACTCTGGTTTGCCGGGGGAGGTCAAGGTCGTACTCCAAGGACTACATTCACCAGGTAGTCATTTGCCGCATCTGCTACCGCGTCTGTATGAATGTTGTCTAGACCTGCTTGTTATGCCGCTTGATCTAGCGGTTCTCTCTCGTATCGCTGAACCTCACGCTCTAGATTATGTAGATCTACCAGAAGGCTTTTGGGCGTTGGATGGTCTTTGCGATTATATGGTAGGATAGGTTAGCTTTTAAATCCAAATCACCAAAGCCCAACAACTTGGGAATATCCAAATCCGCTAAATTAGACAAGTTCTCAAAGAAATGGTAACCTAAAGTGGAACTCCTTCTGACTGTTAGTGTGGGACACACACACAGTAGATGTTCAAAAATTTCTTCTTCCTCGACTTCCTCACAACTTCTGTAAAAGACGTTACTTACATCCTTCAGTCTGTCGGCATATTTATACCCTACACCACTACTGTGGTACAGGTTATTATAACTTGCATTTGTTTGTAACAAAGGAAGAGAGATAGACCCATTGATAAGTATACCGATAGACTCAGAATCACTTTCTGATTCGATGTAGCTATGTCCGTCTCTCAGTCTGTCTGTCCGTCTGTCTGTCCATGTTAATTAGTGTACAAACTACAGGTCGTAATTTTCATCCGTTCATCTTCAAATTTGGTGTGGGAATGTTTTTCGGCCTAGAGACGAAGCCTATTGAAATTGGAAAAAATCGGTCTAGATTTGGATATAGCTCCCATTTATATATTTTCGTCCGATTTGCGGAATACAGCAATAAAATGGTCATTTGAAAACCGATTCTCTCGAAATTTGGCAGAAAGGATTTTCTTATGACTCTCGCTATTAGTGGTGATTTTCATAGAAATCTGTTCAAATTTGGATATAGCTCCCATATATATGTTCGTCCGATTTGCAGAAATACAGCAGTAAAATGGTAATTTGTAAACCGATTCTCTTAAAATTTGGCAGAAAGGATTTTCTTATGACTCTCGATATTAGTGTTGAATTTCATAGAAATCGGTTCAGATTTGGATATAGCTCCCATATATAGGTTAGTCCGATTTGCAATAATACAGCAATAAAATGGTCATTTGTTAACCGATTCTCTCGAAATTTGGCAGAAAGTATTTTCTTATGACTCTCGATATTAGTGGTTATTTTCATAGAAATCTGTTCAAATTTGGATATAGCTCCCATACATATGTTCGTCCGATTTGCAGTAATACAGCAATAAAATAGTCATTTGTTAACCGATTCTCTCGAAATTTGACAGGAAAGATTTTCTTATGACTCTCGATATTAGTGGTGATTTTCATTGAAATCGGTTCAGATTTGGATGTAGCTCCCATATATATGTTCGTCCGATTTGCAGAAATACAGCAGTAAAATGGTCATTTGTAAACCGATTCTCTCGAAATTTGGCAGAAAGGATTTTCTTATGACTCTCGATATTAGGGGTGATTTTCATTGAAATCGGTTCAGATTTGGATATAGCTCCCATATATATGTTCGTCCGATTTGCAGAAATACAGCAGTAAAATTGTCATTTGTTAACCGATTCTCTCGAAATTTGGCAGGAAGGATTTTGTTATCAACCTAGATATTACTGGTGAATTTCATAGAAATCGGTTCAGATATGGATATAGCTCTCATATATTGGGTTGCCTAAAAAGTAAATGCGGATTTTTCATATAGTCGGCGTTGACAAATTTTTTCACAGCTTGTGACTCTGTAATTGCATTCTTTCTTCTGTCAGTTATCAGCTGTTACTTTTAGCTTGCTTTAGAAAAAAAGTGTAAAAAAAGTATATTTGATTAAAGTTCATTCTGTTTTATTCAAAATGCATTTACTTTCTTTTAAAAAATCCGCAATTACTTTTTGGGCAAACCAATATATATCGCACGATTTTAACTCCTTGACCCACTGCAAGCGCATACCCACCGATTGCAGTTCTCCTGTTATGTGTAAGGTAGTTTCTAGTCTCGCAAGCTCATCCACTCTACAACTCCGCAGAGAGATCTGCGACAGGTGAATTTAGAACTGTTCAGCCATCTCGCAGAGAGATCTGCGACAGCCGAGGGCGGTTTTTGAATTCATAAATATATTCCCCAGATTAATTAAAAAAATCAAATCTATCCAAAAATCTTTTAACTCTTCAAACATCAACTTTTTATTTTCAAAATCTTTCCCTCTAACTCTCATTCCATATGGAGTTGATTGTGCCTGTCAAAACCCAAAATAAAAAAAAGCACAAGACTTGGTGTCTTGTGTCATGTCATATACTCCTTAAACACGCACACAGTTTAATATTTTAATTGAAACACTTATACATACATACAAAAGCATTTATTTAATTTCTATTTTGCACATTTTCACTTTGTACAACAATGACAAATTATACAACGTGAAAAATGTCTCCATGAATTTGTAAGAAAAAAAAAACATCCCAATTTTTAGTTTTACAATACATTGGGGCGACATAAAGAAAAATTTGCATTATTCAAAAAGTCAGCCCCCTGAGTGCACTCCCTTTTCTTAGTTCTACACCTCACTTCCTGTTCTCTATAGGCTTAACAGTCGGTTGGTTTTTTTTTTTTTTTTTTGATGACTATGACTATGAGAGTTTATCCACTTTAATGGGCGCAAAAAAACCTCACCTCCTTTTTCTCACACTATGATAGAGTGTCCTAGCATTGTATTATGTATGAGCAACCCGACTAGCAGTCCAAGAAAAACTTTTGGCATCAATGTTGGAGTCGTTTTTCTTCGTCATTAAATTCAAATTTCTTGGCAGCCAGTCTAATGTAATTTAAGAAAAGCATTTAAAATTAAGCACAATATTGTAATTTCATTTTGAAAGGGGAGGGGGAAAAAAATCATTCATCCATTATTTCAACTCTACTCAAATGGATGGCGAACGATGATGAGGTTGTTCGTTAGTGGTGTCCAATTTTAATTGCATGTTGCTTCGTGTCAATGCGAAAAAAAGGGATTTAAATAAATGCATTAAGAAAGAGGACATTTTTGCTGCAACTGTGTATGTGTGAGTGTGTGTATGTGTGACATATGTGTATAAATGTATGAGCGAGTGTACGAGTATATGGCAAAAACATGAAAAAACATTTCAGTGGTGATTATTCTCTTACTCGGTTTCCCCGGAAGCCGAATTGATAGCATGTTCGGATTACCAGTACGCCTCCCATTGCACCTGAAGAAATTGACCTCCCCCGGCAAACCAAAGTAACTCTGGCTCAATTACGTTGCGGCACATGCAGCCGCCTCAACTCCTACAGAGGAAGCATTCATGCCGACGTGCAAGATGTATGTCCCGATAGTAACCAGGGACCGCACGATACTCGTCACCTGTTTAACTGACAAGCCAGACCCACTCGACTCAGACCTAGATCCCTGTGGACGCACCCCATCTTAGTCGCAGAGTTCCTGGGTCTTGACACTCAATAGAATCAAGCAGACGAGAGATAGAACACAACAAACTGCTACAAGAACAACAACCAATGCGGGGATCGTTGGTTCGACTTCCACTAGAGGCCTAGTCTGTAGCTATTGTGGTATCACAATAGACTTATAATAGTCTAAATGAGTCTGTTTGGAGAATAGACTGCCCCTCTAACCCAACCTATTCTCGATGCGTCGGTTTGCGGCATGCCTCACAATGTTGCCTCTCAATGTATTCGTTGGACAAAAATAGTTAGACTATACATAGAGCTCTAAAATTTTGAACATAAGTATATATGAGTGAAATATAGAAAAAACTGGAATATGGTCCAAAGCGATCTATAAACTGATATAGCTCCCATATAAAACCATCTCCCGATTTAACATCTTGAGCCTCCAGAGGGAACAATTATTATCCGATTTGGTTGAAATTTTGCATGATGACCTCTGTTACGAGTCTCAGCAACTACCGCAAGTATGGTCCAAATCGTTTGAAAAGCTGATATAGCTCCCATGTAAACCGATCTTCCGATTTAACATCTTGAGCCTCTATAGAGTGCAATTATTATCCGATTTGTCTGAAATTTGGCCCAGTGACATCTGCTATGACTCTCAAAAACCCCAAAAACCGAGTATGGTCCAAATCAGTATAGTAAGCCTTTAACTTACGACTTTATCCCTAAATTGTGTTTTCCGTTTTACTGATTTCCGGCGTTTATGTAAAGCTTTGGGTTTTGGTGTATTCAGGAGACCATAGTAGAATTTTTCAGCAAACATTTTTGTAGAGTATTTTGACTTGCTAGAATCCCAATTTATATGAGTTTTTAAAAAATCTTATTACGGTACTAACCATATGTTCATGTCTGTCACATATGTCGAATTGCGCCCTCTAGAGGCTCAAGAAGTCAAGACCCAAGATCGGATTATATGGCAGCTATATCAAAACAAGGACGGATTTGAACCATACTTAGCATAGTTGTTGGAAGTGATACTAAAACACCACGTGCAAAATTTTACTCAAATCGGATAAGAATTGCGCCCTCTAGAGGCTCAAGAAGTCAAGACCCAAGATCGGTTTATATGACAGCTATATCAAAACATGGACCGATTTGGCCCATTTACAATCCCAACGGACCTACACTATTAAAAAGTATTTGTGCAAAATTTCAAGCGGCTAGCTTTACTCCTTCGAATGTTAGCGAGCTTTCGAGCGAGCTTTCGACAGACGGACGGACAAACGGACAGACGGACGGACGGACAGACAGACAGACAGACGGACGGACGAGCGGACAGACGGACGGACAGACGGACATGGCTAGATCGACTTAAAATGACATGACGATCAAGAATATATTGGGTTGCCCAAAAAGTAATTGCGGATTTTTCATATAGTCGGCCTTGAAAATTTTTTTCACAGCTTGTGGCTTTGTAATTGCATTCTTTCTTCTGTCAGTTATCAGCTGTTACTTTTAGCTTGCTTTAGAAAGAAAGTGTAAAAAAAGTATATTTGATTAAAGTTCATTCTAAGTTTTATTAAAAATGCATTTACTTTCTTTTAAAAAATCTTTTTGGGCAACCCAATATATATTTTATGGGGTCTCAGACGCATATTTTGAGGTGTTACAAACAGAATGACGAAATTAATATACCCCCATCCTATGGTGGAGTGTATAAAAATGCCAATTTTGAAATCATCTTTTCCCGAAATGGGTATTTTGGGGATTTTTGCAAAAAAAATCGGGCAAACTTTATTTTCGTTTTTTTACGACACTCTTATCTGCACAATTCAAAAAGAATTATAAGTTATCTTTATTTCGTATTTTTCTATCCCACTGTGCACCGTTCAATCTCGGCTATAAAAAGGAGACCCCTTATCATTGAGCTTTAGCTCGAATCGAACAGCACTCATTGATATGAAGGAAGTGTATCCTGTTCCTTAATGGTATGTTTGTGGGCACATTAGTAATTTTACTATTGTACTTAAATCAAATTCACATACCACATGGCTGGCTACCTATTAAATCTATTAAAAGTTCTTTTCTGGGAAATCTTAACAATATCTACAATTATCTCAATTATCGCGATACATATGAAATTAAAATTAAGTCAAGCATTCTTTCTAGGAAATTTGTAATCGATTGTAATGACTATATTATTGTAATTAATTAATATATTCACTAGTACTCATCATATGAAAGTATTGACGTATCAATGAATACATGAGGCAGGCATATTAACCCATTGAGAGCCACAGGCAAAGAATTTTTTTAAGGAAAAATGTTATTCACATATTTATTTAATATATTTCATATATCAAATTTTGTGTATAGAAGTTTTTTTTAATAATTTAATTTTTTGTCCACCTTTCAGGGGTTACTTCCCTAGATATCACTGCCTGCCATGCTTTTTCAGCTCCCATCAAATGTATATGTTTCTTCGTTTTTGTTGTTGTTGTGTTTTTTTCTTCTTTTTTTTTTTTGATAAATATGACATTGTCAATGAAAGTGTTGGAAAAACACACACGACATGCTTGCTCCTCACATCATCATCATCATCATCACATCGACAACAAGTTAATTAAAATTGAAAAAAAAACCAGAAGAATGAAGAAATAAATTGAAAAAATATTTAAAAGCGTTTCTTGTCGCACTTTATTATGAACTGTTGCACTTGGGCATAAAGAATGTCGTCTCTGTTATTTCATGAAAATTGTTATCGTTTTATATGACCGCCTTTCAATTGCATTGCAATGAAATCTTAGTATAAGAAAAAAAGAAAACCAAATGCTGACTCGTTGAAAAATCGCAAAAACCTAAGACTGGGTAAGCTTACCCAAAATGGTCCAGCGACTAATTGCAAATGACAGTTTTGAAAAATTGATTTTTCATTTATTAAAATTCCATTTGAAATTCCACAACAATTAAGGCAACAATGAATAAAGCAAAAACAAATCAACCTCAATATAGGAGCATTGTCCAACTACCAAAATCTTAACTACAAGTGCTGGCTTGAGGTTTCATGAATTTGTTGGAGGCGTTGTTGCTGGCGTTAGCAACCAAGGATAGACGGACAGTTGTGATTGCCAGAACACAGAAGGACAAATTTGCATTTGCCAATTATAGTTTATAGAATTCGAAACATATGCTTACACAAGTTGTCAACTAACAAGTAAAAAAGACGTTAAGTTAAGGTCGTGCCGAACTTTGAATACCCACCACCATATAGGGGAGCTGTATTAGGCTATAGACCGATTCAGACCATATTTGACATGTATGTTGAAGGTCATGTTGTACAAATTTCACCCAAATCAGATAATAATAGCGCCCTGTAGAGGCTCAAGCTATATCAGATTATGGACCGATTTAAACCATACATGGCACAATTGGATAGGAATTGCGACCTCTAGAGGCTCAAGAAGTCAAGACCCCAGATCGGTTTATATGGCAGCTATATCAGGTAATAGACCGATTTCATCCATACTTGGCACAGTTGTTGAAAATCATAACATCTCGTGCAAAATTTCAGCCAAATCGGATAGTTGCACAGTTGTTGGAAGTTGCGACGAGATGCGTCATGCAAAATTTCAGCTAAATCGGATAGGAATTGCGCCCTCTAGAGGCTCAAGAAGTCAAGACCCAAGATCGGTTTATATGGCAGCTATATCAGATTATTGACCGATTTCACCCATACATGGCACAGTTGTTGAAAAAACTTCTCGTGCAAAATTTCAGCCAAATCGGATAAGAATTGCGACCTCTAGAGGCTCAAGAAGTCAAGACCAAAGATCGGTTTATATGACAGCTATGTCAGGTTATGGACCGATTTCAGCCATACATGGCACAGTTTTTGGAAGTTGCGACGAGATGCGTCATGCAAAATTTCAGCCAAATCGGATAGGAATTGCGCCCTCTAGAGGCTCAAGAAGTCAAGACCCAAGAACGGTCTATATGACAGCTATATCAGGTTATGGACCGATTTGAACCATACATGCCACAGTTTTTGGAAGTTGCGACGAGATGCGTCATGCTAAATTTCAGCCAAATCGGATAGGAATTGCGCCCTCTAGAGGCTCAAGAAGTCAAGACCCCAGATCGGTTTATATGACAGCTATATCAAAAAATGAACCGATTTCAACCATACTTAGCATAGTTGTTGGAAATTATACCAAAATACTACGTGCAAAATTTCAGTCAAATCGGATAAGAATTGCGCCCTCAAGAGGCTCAAGAAGTCAAGATCCCAGATCGGTTTATATGGCAGCTATTTCAAAACACGGACCGATATGGCCCATTTACAATCCCAACCGACCTACACCTATAAGAAATATTTGTGCAAAATTTCAAGCGGCTAGCTTTATTCCTTTGAAAGTTAGCGTGATTTCGACAGACAGACGGCGGACGGACATGGCTAGATCGACATAAAATGTTATGACGATCAAGAATATATATACTTTAGTGAGTCTGAGACGAATATTTCGAGGAGTTACAAACGGAGGCCACCGTAGCGCAGAGGTTAGCATGTCCGCCTATGACGCTGAACGCCTGGGTTCGAATCCTGGCGTGACCATCAGAAAAAATTTTCAGCAGTGGTTTTCCCCTGCTAATGCTGGCAACATTTGTGAGGTATTATGCCATGTAAAACTTCTCTCCAAAGAGGTGTCGCACTGCGGAATGCCGTTCGGGCTCGGCTATAAAAAGGAGGCCTCTTATGATTGAGCTTAAACTTGAATCGGACTGCACTCATTGATATGTGAGAAGTTTGCCCCTGTTCCTTGGGGCATTTTATATCACTTGATATAAATGCGAATTTGCCCATAAACATTCCTCTAAGGAACCGGGGCAAACTTCTCACATATCTCTGAGAGCTGTCCGATTCATATTTTAAGCTCAATGATGAAGGGCCTCTTTTTTATAGCCGAGTCCGAACGGCGTGCCGTTGTGCGACATTTCTTTGGGGAGAAGTTTCAACATGGCATAGTACCTCACGAATGTCGCCAGCATTTGGAGGGTATAACCACCGTTGAAAAAATTTTCTGGTGTTCTCGCCAGGATATTCCCACTTGATGTAGCTACCATATTGACTTCTTAATACCGTAAATGGCACAATAATACTGGGCCAAAACTTGATGTAGCTTCTTGTCGAATGAGCACAAAAAGCACTTTTGCTTGTTTTTTATAAAAACCAAAAAATTGGCAAAATTTTCCTATCAAAAATCATTTTCTTTAATAGATGTATCCATCAGTAAATCTATCTATCTATCTCTAAATGTACAATGCCACCGAACCATATAAATTCATTTGAAATACATTTAACAAAAAGAAAACAAAAATTCCAACGCGCCACATCAAGCAAATCACGTGAAATATAAATCCGACATGAAAACAAATCCCCCCCCAAACCATGAAATGGCCAATATCTTAGAAATTAATGCGCAAGCACTCGAGAACATTAAATTTCATGTCTTGTCAACATTCTCTACTGCAAAGCTAATCATTATGGCTGTTACTTTTTTCTTTCGGTTTTTGTTGTTCGTTAAAAGATTTTCACTTAACTCCCCCTCCTACTTGTGCACCATTGACAGACTAGAGATTTGATGACCATAACGAATTGAAACACGAGTTTTCCTAATACTTTCGATTCCAACCATTCAAATTGACAACAAGTCATCAATAACTTTCGTTTTCTCGCTTAGTGTGTTGTATATGAGCGAGCAGTCACAAAATCGTTTGTCCGTCCAACCATTCATTCATTCATCCATCTGTCCATTCCGCCGAATGTCTGCAAGAGATTATTAACAAATCTATTAAATAACAAAAGCCAACAAAATATAATAATATTTAGTAACAAAAATTTTTTCCAATCAGCATTCTGTTGCACCGCCTCCACCACCCACTTTTTTCCTTTGGCCAAGAGGCAGCAGCGATGGTGGTGGCGGCGGCATCTCCTTCGGCTGCTTTAACACCAAACAACCGCATTCATAGCCGCAGCACATTGGAATCTCAATCTTTATCATTGACTACTCCTCTAGCAGGCGGGCAGCCAGGCCTGGCAGTCTTTTGGCTTATCTGTCTGTCTGTCTGTCTGTCTGTCTGTATGTTTGCCAGTCAGCAAGCCAAAGCCAAAAACCAAAAAAACTAAATTGATCCATCTTTACAAGTGGCCTTCTTCAATGCCCTGTCTTTAACCCCCCCGTCTTACTAACGTTTGGCCATCTTGGGTCCATTATGAGTCGAGCCAAGTAAAACGCAAAGAAGCAGAGAAGCAAAACAAAAACATCCGTCCTCCATTGGATTTGGATTTGTTTTGTGGACCATCATGGCATGCCATGGTGTGGGCGTAATATATTTAATTATGTTTTTTTCTCATTATTGTTGTTGCTGTCTTCGATATTGTTGCCGCTGTTGTTGTTGTTGTTGTCGTTTTTGTTGTAGCCGGTGTTCATTGTATGATAGCGCTAAAAAACAACGACAACAGCCATACATTGTCGTTCGTTGTTGAAGATACTCAAAGACAGACAGACAAACCAATGAATGGTGGACAGACGCAGGGACACACGGAGGGACAGCTCTTACGGATCTATAAATGCCGCATTAAAGACACTTTGTTTGGCCGTATCGAATTACAGTGTTCCTCATCGCCAAAAAACGTGCTCACATATTCAAGTAAACGATTACGCTTCAAAATCACTTTCGCTTTTGGACAGATATGCGGACATTAGGGTGGATAAGCATAAGCAGCTTAAAAATGCCAAACCCACTAAAATTAAGTACTTCACTCAAACGAAAGACTTTCATTCATATCAGCTGTTTTCCCTCAATAAAATCAGCTGATTGTGATGTCGAAGTAAACATCATCCATATCAGCTGTTTTTCCCCCAATAAAATCAAATGATTGTGATGTCCAAGTAAACAAATGCCTGTTTGTCTATTTCTCCACCTGTCTGCTTCAATAAATCTAGGGTCTTTAAAAACATATGCATCGAACTGGATGCCACCGTGGCGCACAGGTTAGCATGTCCTCCTATGACGCTTAATGCCACGACTCGAATGAATTTTGGCGAGAATATTGGAAAATACTAAAAACGTCCTTAGTTCGGGTCGGGCCAAACTTTGGATACCCACCAACTCGGATATGCATAATAACCTCATTAAGTCAAGTCCGGTGAAAAATACATCATTTATGAAGCCTTAGGAGATATATGGAGGCCATCGTAGCGCTGACGCTGATCGCCAGGGTTCTAATCCTGACAAGACCATCAGAAACAAAATTATCAGCGGTGCTTTCCCCTACTAATGCTGGCAACATTTGAGAGTTACTATGCCATCGCCATGGGGGCCACCGTAGCGCAGAGGTTAGCATGTCCGCCTATGACGCTGAACTCCTGGGTTCGAATCTTGGCAAGACCATCAGAAAAAAAATGTTCAGCGGTGGTTTTTTCCTAATGCTCGCAACATTTGTAAGGTACTATGCCATGTAAAGACTTCTCTCCAAAGAGGTGTCGCACGCCATTCGGACTCGGTTATAAAAAGTAGGCCCCTTATCATTGAGCTTTAACTTGAATCAGATTGGACTAATTGATATGTGCGAAGTTTTCCCTTGTTCGTTAGTGGAAAGTGCAAACCAGATATATCGAAATATGGTTTGATCTGAACCAAACTGGCCAGGAACGATGAGGAGTCTTACACAATCCTAGGACATAAAACGGGAAATTGGTTGGTGGTTAGTTTAATGTACACCATGTTCAGGATGTGTAGGACTGTAATACATCTCATTGTACCAAAATTCAGCGAAATCGGTATATGTATTATATAACGATTTCGCTGAATTTTAGCCCGATCTTGATTATACTCGAAACGAACGTCGATGGGCCCAACACAACTCACTATGCTAAATTTCAGCGAAATCAATTTATAAATGCTCGCTTTAGGGGCTCAAGCTCATAAATCAGTAGATCGGTAATATGGTAGCTATATCCATATATAGACCGATCTTACCCATATTTGACAGGAAAGTTAAAGAGCCAAATACAGCTCACTGCGGCATATTTGAGCGAAATCGATTTATTAATGCGCGTTTTATGAGCTCAAGAACTTAAACCCCGAGATCGGTATATAGGCAGCTATATCCCAACAAAGTCCGATCTAAACCACACTCGATACGAACGTTGAGGGGCCTCACCCAAATCATTGTGCCACATTTCAATAAAATCGATTAATAAATGCACCTTTTATGGGCCAAAGACCCTAAATCTAAAGATCGGTATATATGGTAGCTATATCCCAACATGGCCCGATTATGACCATACTCGGTACATACATCGAGGGGCCTAACACAACTCACTGTGCCAAATATCAGCAAAATCGATTAATAAATGCGCATTTTATGGGCTCAAGAACTTAAATCGAGAAATCGGTATATATATGACAGTTTAGCAAGAAAAGCCTCCATCATCGGTCGGTGGCGGTGAGGAGTAATCGGTGCATGTAGTGGATGCATTTTCCTATTTTGCTCTGAACTTTCATCATTACGGGAGAATAGTCGCGGTGAATATATTGCAAGATGTTGTGCAAACATAGACAGCAGTGGCTTACAAGAGCCGTCGTCGTCATCCTCGTCGTCATACTATGTGACCCTTCCGACTTCTCTCATGCGGCAATATAAGCAACAGCAACAACCTAGGCCCAATATTGCCGGGAAATGTATCTTTCTTGCAAATGAATTGCAATGGTCTGCTAGGCAAGATCGACGAGATAAAAGATTTTATGAGTCGGAAGAACATATTGGTTGCATCGATCCATGAGCCACAGCTGACCAACAGCTGCAGCCTACACAGTTGTCACGAATCCAATGTGGTAAGTAAAAATCACTTAAGGAGTGTAGGTGGTGAATGTGACTTCGTGACAAACCATTCCGTGCAGTATAGACCCATCTCGCCTCCGCCTGGCTCTAGTAATCTCTACAAGAAATGTATGGACAAAGCAGTCAAGTACGGTACTTCCGAGATAGACCTATACAACGGGTTGGTTGTTGTGCCCCAGTTAATGGAAAAGTTTACAGGCCCAACATAAGTGGCCTACTGTCTGGCCATAATCGCCTGGTTTTAGAAGACTTTAATATGCAACACGTTTCATGACATTCTTGCCTAGGTAACGACCAGAGGTGCAAAGCATTGGCAGAGCAGATTGAAGGCCCTACTTTTGCAAGGTGAATGAGAATGCCCCCACTAAGATTACGAGGATGTGCAGCAGTTCGCCCGACATTTTCAATGCATTCCCTGATATCCTGAGTGACGTATCCTAGCAAGCCGTCATTTCTTAGGGATCGACCACCTTCTCATAATATTCACCATCGACCATTTGACTTCACAACCTCTGAACGCCGGACGTTTATCAATCAGAAGAAGGCTGATGGCGTCGGCTTCAGAGAGTACACCAATAGCCTTTTCAGTGAGCTGACATCCCGCCTCACATGTGATAGTGGGTGAGAGGAAACGTCATTAACGAGACATCATTAACGCAGCAGCCGCACGCTTTATACCATCCGGTAGCATACCCCAAGTGCGGACCAATTTCCCGGCGCAGGCAGCGGTACCTGCAGACGAGCATGATAAGATTCGTTGCACGGACCGCACTAACCCCAGAACCAGTAAGCAGAATCTGGAAATAAACAGGGTAGTCAACGAACATTAGCGGAATATGTGGTTGGAACACTTGAAGCATTGTATCTTAGGTACCTGTGAAGGCAAGCAGTAGTTTACTGTTAAGTTGCTCTCGAACCTTAGAAGAAGGAATGATCGTACCTTATTCATTTATGGTTGCATTAATGGACTAACCCGAACGGATGCGCCATCAAATTATTGAGCATACCGAGCGTGACAAGGCTAAGAGAAGAGCTATTCGTTGTATCCGTTGTCTCCGAGCCGTTGAACAGCTATCACAATTTACTATGGACTAAGTTACGAATGTCATCCGTAGCGCCAAGACATCCAAGGCGTTGGGCCCCAATAGAATCTCTATACTGATGCTGAAGTATCTGGATTTACCTGGAGTCAAATATACACTCTACCGTTGTTTGTAAGATAGGCAGAGAATTCACTCTACTGAAGCCTGAAAAGGACTGGAGTAAGGTGGAGTCGTACAGAACGATCTCCTTCTCCTTACCTGTAGCCAAGACGCTCGAGGGAATACTACTGCCGAGTCTCTCCCCAATGCCTTTCATTTGACCCATTTCATATTTTCCCAATAGGTATATGTACCCGCTTAGGGGTTTTTAGGTGGGTTCTCCACTCACTTAGTTAACCCCATATTTGTACTTTAGACAATGATCCAATACCTTATGGGCTGTTAACGCAGGGACCATCCAAATCGTTATCTTGTGGATACACAGAAGAAATAAAAATCGGTTTCAATTAAGAAATTTATTGATCCAATAAATTTTTAATTGAAACTGCTTCAATCACGAAAATGATTGTTCACTGTTTTTGAACAAGTAGTTGAAAAATTTTTTGTTATTTTCAATTAATTTTTTAATTGATCCAATTAAAAAAAAGGTCTACAATTTTCTACAAATTTTCAATACAACTTTTAATCGCAGATGCTGTGAATAGGTACCGGCAGAACGAGAAGGACATAGCCACATGCTGGCAATACCTTCTGGTGTGTTATCGCGGGGACCAACCAGATCATCATTTTGCGGATAGGTTTCCACCGCCCAGAAGCCTAAAGGTTGATCTTCATAATCTAGAGCGAGAGGTTCAGCGCTAGAAAGACGAACCTCTAGATCAAGGGGCGTAGCAAGCGAGTTTGGACAAATCCATGCAGACACGGTAGCAGATGCGGTAAATAGCTGCCAGGTGAATGTTGTTCTTGTAGAACGACCGCCACCCATTGAAGAAATTGACCTCTCCCGGCACACGAGAGTAGTTCTGGCTCAATTACGATCCGACAGATGCAGCCGCCCCAACTTCTACAGAGCAGGGATGTGAGACCCGCTTATGACCTGGGACCAAACGACACATTTCACCTGTTTGACTGCCCAGACAGACCCACTCGACTCAGACCTAGATCCCTTTAGACATACCCCTCCTAATTCGCAGAGTTCCTGGATCTGGATATTCAACAGAACCAAGCAGACGAAAGATAGAACACAACACGGGGGTACAAGAACAATAAAAGGTGGTTAATGGTAATACTTCGTTTTACCTACCCTGTATTAAAATAACTGATCGTATATTCTTATTTTTATGACCCACATTTTTGTATAATTTTCGTATTCTACTCCCAAGTACTTTTCATATAAATCCCATATTGCCCAGATCGGCCTACATGTCCGTTTGGGGTTGGTTGTTGTGGTGGAGCAGACCCACTGGGAATTGAACCCAAATTTTTATATAAATTTCGTTTTCTACTCTCAAGTACCTTTCGTATGAATCCCATACTGTCCTGATCGGCCCACATGTCCGTTTGGGGTTGCTTTTTGTGGTGGGGCAGGCTGAGTGGGTTTTGGGTAAGTTCCCCACGGTTATTTGACCACAAAATTGTTTACCAATGTTGTGTTTTTTGGTTACCATAAGGGGCATACACCATTTCGCTTAAATCGGTGAAAAAATCTCCGAGAACTGGCGTTTTTTGGGTTAGGGGGAGCGTCCGCCCCCATAGCGGATATCGCACTATTTTTACCTGTGGTCCAAATCTACCATCTGTGAAAATATCATGAAAATCGGTTCAGTCGCTTTTAAACCCACCATCATAGGATGAGGATATACTAATCTAGTCATTCCATTTGTAACACTTTGAAATATTCACCTAAGAACACATAAAGTTATATATCTTTATATATAGTCGATCTAGCCATATCCGTCCGTCCGACTGTCGACATCATGATAGCGTTTGAACGTGTAAAACTAGCCGCTTGAAAATTTTCACAGATACTAGCTATGGATGTATGTCGTTGGGGATTGCAAATGGGCCATATCGATCTAGATTTAGATATAGCTCCCATATAACCCGATCTCCCCGATTTGATTTCTTGAACCCTTACAAGCCGCAATTTTTGTCCAATTTGGCTTTTCTGTTATGACTTCTGATAACTGTGCAAAGTATGATCCAAATCGGCTTATAACTTGGTGTCGCTGCCATATAAACCGATCTTGAGCCTCTAGAGGGCGCAATTATTATCCGATTAAGCTGAAACGTTGCAGCAAGTGTCATTCATTTAGTCATTCCGTTTACAACACATCGAAATATCAATTTCCGACCCTACAAGGAATATATATTCCGGATCGTCCTAAAATTGTAAGACGATTTGACGATGGCCGTGTGTCTGTCCGGCTATCCGTCTGTCCGTCCGTATGTTGTAATCACACTATAGCTTTCAAAAATTGGGATATTGAGTTGAAATTTGGCACAGAAATGTCTTTTTGATGCACGCAGGTTAGGTTCTTCAACGGACCAAATAAAAAGCTTTATTTTTTACCCGATTTCGCTGAAATTTGAAACGGTGAGTTTTTTTAAGCCTCCCGATATCTGACTTTAGTACGATTCAGCTCGGAGTATATTTCGATATAGCTACCATATAGACCGATCTACCAATAAGGTGTCTGGAACCCATAAAAGCTACATTTATTTTACTTCTTTAGCCTCTAGAGGGCGTAATATTATCCGATTAGGCTGAAATTTTGTTCAACACTTCTCTTATGACCTTCTACATACGTGCCAAATATGGTCTGAATCGGTCTATAACCTGATATTGCTCCCATATAAACCGATCTGCCGATTTTACTTTTGAGCCTCTATAGGGCACAATACTTATCCGATTTGGCTGAAATCTTGAACATTGATTTCCAATATGGTCTCCAACATCTAAACTAAGTGAAGTTCAAATCGGCCCTGACCTGATGTAGCTCCAATAGCATGGGAATTTTTATCCATTATCTGTTTTTTGCCTATATAGAGATACTGGATAAAGAACTTGACAAATGCCATCCATGGTGGAGGTCAGGGACGTAGCCAAAGAGGGTGGGGGGAGGGACTTCAGGACCCGAGCCCGCTGTTACTTGTGATATGTCCTTATTTCCATTTTTTTTATTTTTCTTAATACCAAGCTTTATTTTAAAACTTACCCCCACACCACCCTAAGGTACATGTGTGTACAAGTAAAATCTCTGTTAGGTCATTTGAGATTAGTTTTATGGGAAATTTCGTAAATTGTTTAAATATTGAATTTATTTGGGCTTTTACTTTCAAGTACTTACATGCCACAATTGAGTACATATCGTACATACATACCGGAGTACATATGTTCATACATACTTAAATGTGTATGTATATTCACACTTGTATACCTTTTTTCGAATACTGGTGTTCAATTACAAAATTGCAAATGACCAAATTGGCACATTACAGCCCCAAAAAAAAAAAACTGGCCATAAAAGTAAATATAACAATTAATTTTCATTTGGCGTTTTTTTTTTTTTTTAAGAGCACTTTGTCTTTTAATTGATGGCCCAGTCTTCATTATTTGCCGCATAGTTTGTGATTAGCCCATTAATGATAGATAGTTCGTAAAGACACTTTGTTGGCGTATAATCCAACAACTGACTAGCTAACTCATCCATCCACCTATTCAGCTATACGGGCAACTGTATATGCCGCCTTGCTTCTCGTTTACATCATCAAAGTCCATCCATCCATCCATCCATCTATACATCAATACATCGATTGGTGCGTTAATTAAATTATAATTGTTGTGAATTAATTACTCGAAACGAATTTAGTCATTCGGTTTGTTTGACCAACGAATTACCAGTAGTGTCACCGCAATTGGGCAAATTAATTTGCCCAACTGAACTTAGCTAAACAAATAATAGAGGTCTCTTTTTAATTGCCATATGGGACAATCATAGGCAAAATTTGCTAAATTAATAGATATCACTTAGATATTGTAGTCAAGCAACAAGAGAACAAAGAGCCCTCTAGTATCTAATCTTGAACCAGCCAGGTCGCTTTAAAAGAGTTTCTGTTCTAGCCAAAGACAGCAAAGCCAAAGACCTTTTCAAATTTAGATTGACCTACATAATCTTGAAGCCTACATAGTCCGCAATTTGTAACCATCTGTTATTCGTTGCCCTTCGAATCTTATCGCTAGAGACATTAGAGTTCGCAAACTATAGATGGCACTATCGATATGTTATTTTTTGCCGAAATATCGATTGGTATTTTTCCTATCGATACTATCGGCAAAGTAAAACTTTTTGTAAATCTAAATAAAAATAACCAATCTGACACTGAATATATACTTTAAGATACATTTCACCTATAGAGGGCGCAATTTTTATCCAATTCGACTAACATTTTGTACAATGATTGCTCTCATGACTTCCAACCGACTATTAAATTTGGTTTTATTCGGTCTATGCATTGATATTGCTTCTATATTAATCGATCTACCGATTTTTATATCCACTACCATAGAATGGGGGTATACTTATCTAGTCATTCTATTTGTAACACCTTGAAATATTGATCTGTGACCTCGACATTCTAAGTCTAACTAGCCATGTCTGTCCGTCTGTCGAAATCATGATAGCGGTCAAAGGCGTAAAGCTAACCGATTGAAATTTTGCACAGATACTTCTAATTGATGTAGGTCGTTGGGGATTGCAAATGGATCATATCGGTTCAGATTTGGATATAGCCCCCATATAAACCGATCCCCGGTTTGACTTCTTGAGCCCCTGGAAGCCTCAATTTTCATCCGATTTAGCTGGAATTTGGAACAAAGAATTGAGTTATGGCTTTCAACATCCATTCCAAGTATGATCCTAATCGGTTAATAAAAAGGTATAGCCCCCTTATAAACCGATCCCCGGATTTGACTTCTTGAGCCCTTGGAAGCCTGAATTTTCATACGATTTGGCTGAAATTTGGAACAAAGACTTGTGGAATGACTTCCAACATCCTTACCAAGTATGATCCGAATAGGTCTACAAAAAGGTATAGCCCCCATATAAACCGATTCCCCGATTTGTCTTCTTGAGCCCCTAGAAGCCTCAATTTTCATCCGATTTGGCTGAAATTTAGAACAACGACTTGGTTTATGACTTCCAACATCTATGCCAAGTTTGATTCAAAACTGTCTATAAACAGATGTAGCCCCTTATAACCGATCCCCATATTTTATTTCTTGAGCCCTTAGAAGCCTGAATTTTCATCCGATTTGGCTGGAATTTGGCCCAAACACCCATCTTATGACTTACAACATCAGCATAGGCGGAGCGATGAGGACCACGCCCACTAGGGCACTGGAGACTATTCTATATATCCGACCCATTGACATACAGATTAAGTGTGAGGCAGCCACTGCGGCTATGAGACTAGGGCACTGGAGACTATTCTATATATCCGACCCATTGACATATAGATTAAGTGTGAGACAGCCACTGCGGCTATGAGACTTAATGGGAGAATGGATTGACGATGGGAGCAGCTCATACTATCAAGGTATAATCGAGGCGACGATAGGAAACCTGGAAAGAAGGAAAGAGTTTTTCGATCGGATACCCGAACCTTCAAGTCGAGTGCGAGGCACTGCTGCCATTGGCACAGTCTTGGATTGACGGAACCCTAGTATTGCCATCTGGAAGATCATGTTACACGGATGGATCAAAGCTAGAGGACAGAGTGGGCCTGGGGGTTTACATTGAGAACCCAGGGACTGAGATCTGTTTTAGAGTGCCTGACCATAATACGGTTCTGCAGGCGGAGATCCAGGCGATCACACAATGAGTGAAGTGGTGTGGTGCTAACGCGAGGAGGTCGAGTGTGAACATCTTTACCGAGAGTAAAATGACCATAAGGGCAATAACAACCAGGACGGTAAGGTCACGAACAGTCTTGCAGTGTAAGAAGTAGATTAACTCCTTTTCTGAGGATCGGAAAATCCGCACCGTTTGGGTGCTGGGCCATAACGAAGTAACGGAAAATGAAAGGCAGAAGATTTGGCGGTAAAGGACAGAGGACTGCTAGCAATAGACTTGGTTAACCCGAAGCCTTTTGGGTCGAAGCAATCCGAGTTAAGGGAGTGGGCGACGAATGCTCATGCTACATTGTGGAACGGCGAAACGGTCGGTAAGACGGCGAAAATCCTATGGGGGGATCCAGATCGTGAGAAGACGAGGCTATTACTCAAAGGAAGCAAGAAGGAGGTCAGTATAGCTATTGGTATCATAACGGGACACATAGGACTACGAGCTCACTTATGTAAAACCGGTGCGGCAAGTGATAGCATGTGTAGGGCATGCGGGGAAGATGATGAGACGTTGGAGCATTTCCTTTGTCACTGCCCAACTTTCGCGTCACTTAGGTGGAGACACAATACCAAACATGAACCAACTTAGGGGAATGATATTGAAAACAATTAGGGATTTTGTAAGTAGCACGGAATTCCTAACTTAAAATTTTCTTTTTAGAGGTTACTTTATAGTTTTTGGAGCGCATAACAAGCCGATTACTGGCTTAGGTGTATGTCCATTGTGGCATGGTGCGGTTTAATATCTGCACTCTCTTTTCCATCTAACCTAACCCAACAACATCAGTGCCAAGTTTTATCCCAAACGGTCAATATGGTGATATAGGCCCCCCAAAATACCGATAACTCGATATGTCTTCTTGAGATCAAAATAATTCAAATACAGTTAATAAGGGTACATTTTTAACGGAAGCCATGGTGGTGTGTACCCAAGATTCGACCCGGCCGAATTTGGCACGCGTTTACTTTTTACTTAAATAAAATATCGAAATATCGAAAACATGGAATGTTGCGATTATCGATAGTATGCCAGCTCTAAGAGACATGTGCACAGATTCCTAGTAGAGCTGGTAAACTATCGATAATCGAAATATTCGATATTTTCGACAGTTTTAATAATAAATATCGATAGTTTCGATACTATCGTTAATTTCCCATCACTTACATTTCAAACGAAAATGAGAATTAACAAGTAAAAGCGTGCTAAGTTCGGCCGGTCCGAATCTTATATACCCTCCACCATGGATCGCATTTGTCGGGTTCTTTTACTGGCATCTCTTCTTAGGCAAAAAAAAGGATATAAGAAAAGATTTGCTCTGCTATTAGAGCGATACCAAGATATGGTACGGTTTGGACCACAATTAAATTATATGTTGGAGACCTGTGTAAAATGTCAGCCAATTCGAATAAGAATTGCGCCCTTTGTGGGCTCAAGAAGCAAAATAGAGAGATCGATTTATATGGGAGCTGTATCGGGCTATATACCGATTCAGACCATAATAAACACGTATGTTAATGGTCATGAGAGAATCCGTCGTACAAAATTTCATTCAAATTGGATAAGAATTGCGCCCTCTAGAGGCTCAAGAAGTCAAGATCCTAGATCAGTTTATATGACAGCTATATAAGGTTATGGACCGATTTGAACCATACTTAGCACAGTTGTTGGATATCGCAACAAAACACGTCGTGCAAAATTTCATTCCAATCGGATAAGAATTGCGCACTCTAGAGGCTTAAGAATTCAAAACCCCAGATCGGTGTATATTACAGCTATATCAGGTTATGGACCGATTTGAACCATGCTTGGCACAGTTGTTGGATATAATAACAAAACACGTCGTGCAAAATTTCATCCCAATCGGATAAGAATTGCGCACTCTAGAGGCTCAAGAAGTCAAGACCCAAGATCGGTTTATATGGCAGCTATATCAAAACATGGACCGATGTGACCCATTTACAATACCAACCGACCTACACTAATAAGAAGTATTTGTGCAAAATTTCAAGTGGCTAGCTTTACTCCTTCGGAAGTTAGCGTGCTTTCGACAGACAGACGGACGGACATGGCTAGATCGACATAAAATTTCACGACGATCAAGAATATATATACTTTATGGGATCTCAGACGAATATTTCGAGTAGTTACAATCAGAATGACGAAATTAGTATACCCCACATCTTATGGTGGAGGGTATAAAAATCAGGATATCGTTTTATATAGAAGCAATGTCAATGCACAGACCATATAAAATCAAGGTGAATATAAAGCCAGTTGGAAGTCATGAGAGAAATCATTGCACAAAATTTTAGCCTAATCGGATGAAAATTGCGCCCTCTATAGGTGCAAAGTATCTTAAAGGATTCATTCAGAGTTGGAGTGCCTTTTTTTTTGTTTAGTTTTGCAAAAACAAAAAAACATCGGAAAAATATCAATCGATATTCAGCCAAAAAAATAAATATCGACAGTGCTATCGATATTGTGCCATCTCTAATTCCTAGTTACCCTGGAAGTTGTATGGTAGTTCACTATTTTTTATGCGAGTCTGCTCCGCAATTCAGAGTTTTGCGGGAAAAGAAATTATGCCAATCCTCATTGGCACATTATATCATAGCCAATCCACTGCTTCTTTTATGCAGGGACCTCCACTTAATACACACCAATGTGTTCGGGTGAACTTCTCGATATGGGCAGTCCTAGCTTTTTTATTATACCTTAAAGCCCACATGGCCATCTAAGCAGAAACCACCCGTTTATAAGTCTAAGGACCTTCTATTACCATTTTGTAGTTCTAATCGGTCCTATCAGGTATAGTGTTACCGTATTCTTTACCTGTGATATCAGGCACGGTACCAACGATTACATTTTGAACGAAGCTCCTGTAACCTAACAGTAGTAGTCGTAACAATTTTTACAGCCACAGCATCCGGGAGCATCAGCTGAAGCATTAAATTAAGTTCATCAAATGGTGAAGTTTGAAGGACATTAAAAATTTTGAACGACTTCTGTAAATAATAGAATTCAGATGTTTTTAGACTCTTTATACCTAATTTTAAAGTACTGGCTTACGGTATCTTTTTGTGTAGGCTTAGAAAAATTTGGTTGCAATGTAAATTTCGAACCTCCTGCTTAAAGAGGCGAGTTGCCAAGTAGTGCGAAAGTCGACAAATTCATCTGAACACACATCTAAAGTTTCGTGAGACACGTTTGACATTTCCGATATGCTACATTGGGTTGCTGCAACCCACTACCGATATCGCAGCTATTGGATCTTAAGTCTTATTCTAAGCTGGAATGCATAATGCATACGTGCTGTAGTATAAGAGCTACCAATTAGTACAATTTAAATTACAAGGCAAATTTTAAGCACTTTCAATTCTTTCAAATATTCCAGTTTATAGTTCTAAGAATTTTTTTATTTATAAACTAAGCAATTTGTTTCTTATCACAATAGTGTTATAATAAGCAGAAAAACAAACAACATGAATTTAAAGTTCAAATGAATTATGTATTCTTGGATTCGGTTTTCCCCTGCGGTTTCTATCAAATGCTTAGTGCTTCCAAAAGGTGTTTTATCTCACTTTGACATACTTGATTTCGTTTATGGCCCTGCATGATGGGATAGGCAGTAGCTAAAATTTTTATTTTCAAAAAACAAGAAAAAAATCCTTCATTGGGCCAGGTGCAACTTTGGATACCCATTACCATTGATATGGTTATAATTCTTTAAGATAAGTTAATATATCGGGAATATAAATATTTGCTTATGACCATTCCATTGAGAACAGGGGAACACTTCTCATATAGCAATGAGTGCTGTCTGATTCAAGTTTTAAGCTCAATGATAAGAATCTCCTTTTTAGCCAAGTTCGAACGAAGTGCCGTTGTGCGAAACCTCCTTAGGGAGAAGTTTTTTACATACCTCAAAAATATTATCAGCACTAGGAGGGGCAACCAGAGGTGAAAATTTGTTCTGATGTACTCGGACTTAAACCAACGCGTACAGCATCATAGGCGGATATGGTGAAGAGAGTACGAGAAAAGGTCTGAAGGGCATATACAACCCTCTCAACCCAAACTGTTGCTGAAATGGGATGACTTAGCATCATTGGAACTAAATTTAATTTTTTTCAGTACCTTTGGTACTAAATAGTACATTTGGTACTAAATAGTACCTTTGGTACTAAATAGTACCTTTAGTACTAAAAAGTACCTTTGGTTCTAAATAGTACCTTTAGTACTAAAAAGTACCTTTGGTACTAAATAGTAACTTTGGTACTATATAGTACCTTTGGTACTAAATAGTACCCTTGGTACTACATAGTACCATTGGTACTAAATAATACCTTTGGTACTAAATAGTACCTTTGGTACTAAATAATACCTTTGGTACTAAATAGTTCCTTTGGTACTAAATAGTACCTTTGGTACTATATAGTACCTTTGGTACTAAATAGTACCTTTGATACTAAATAGTACCTTTGGTACTAAATAGTACCTTTGGTACTAAACCGTACCTTTGGTACTAAATAGCACTAAATAGTACCAAAGATACTATTTAGTACCAAAGGTACTACTTAGTACCAAAGGCACTATTTAGTACCAAAGGTACTAAATAGTTCAAGCGTTCAATTACAAAATTGCAAATGACTAAATTCGCACTTTAAACAAGTAAAAGGGTGCAAAGTTTGGTCGGGCCGAATCTTATATACCCTCCACCATTAATCGCATTTGTCGAGCTCTTTCCACGATATCTCTTTTTTGGCAAACAAAGGTAAAAGAAAAGAATTGCTATGTTATTGGAACAATAACAAGTTATGGTTCATTTCGGACCATAATTGATGTAAAAATTGGAGACCATAGTAGAAGTCATTGTGTAAAATTTCAGCCAAATCTAGTAAGGGGGGTGGGCGACCTCCCATTACTTGGACCTAATGTTTTATGCCATATTTGTAATCTACTACCTAATACTTTTCATTTGAGTCCCATATTGACATGAACTTGAAAGATATCTGTTTAGAGGAGTTTCGGTGTTGGGTGGTGGGCCCCACTGGGTACTTGGACCCAAATTTTTATACCCTATTCTTTTTTTGTTCTCAAAAACCTTTCATTTGATACCCTTATTGTACCCATCGGACCATTTTCGGATATGGGTTGCGTTTTTGGGGTAAGGGGGAGGGTCCGCCTGCACCCGATATCTAAAAATTACATAGTCTATATTTCTTTCCAAACAAACGTACACAATCTATGAAAATTTTAAGAAAATCGGTTCAGCCATGCATTATGTAGTCATAATTGGTCTAATGGCGTTTTTGAGGGGTGGCATGACCCCCTATACTTCGATCTGTTTTTATATGACAGATTCGAAATCTACTCCCGAATGCCTTTCATTTAAGCCCTATATTGAAATGACCGTTCAATATATCTGTTTGAGGGAGTTCTGAGGTTGGGCCGACCTGATAGGTGCTTAGACTCAAATTTTAATAACATATTCGTATTCTACTCTCCAATACCTTTCATTTGATACCTATATTGTCCCAATCGGTCCACTTTTGATTTTGGGTTGTGTTTTTGGCATAAGTGGGAGGGTCCATCTCCCTTCCGCTATCGAAAAATTATATAACCTTCCAGACCAACCTACACAATATGCGAACATTTCGAGAAAATAGGTTTTGCCGTTTTTCAGTCTATACGGAACAAACAAACCGAGTCTCATATATCCGTGATTGACTAATATGCCCATTTTGGGCTTTTTTGAGGGGGTGGGGTGACCACCTATACCTCGACATGAATTTGTATGCCAGATGCGTTATCTACTCCTGCATTCTTTTCATTTGATACTCATATTGTCCCGATAAGGTCCACTTTTTATTTTGGGTGGTGTTTTTGGGGTAACGGTGGAGGGTCCGCCCCCTTCCGTTATCAATAAATTATAAAGCCTTTTTCCTAATTCTTGATCATATTTGTAAACTACTTCCGAATACCTTTCATTTAAGTCGCATATTGTCATGATAAACCTATTTTAAGGAATTTTGGGGCTGGGGCGGCACCCCAGGTACTTGGACCCAACTTTTATTATGAAAATCGAACTCTACTCTTGAATACCTTATTGCATATTGTCCCGATCGGTCCACTTTTATTTTTGGGTAGTACCTTTAAGGTAAGGGGAGGGTCCGCCCCCCTCCCGATATCAAAAAATTAGATGGCCTATGTTTCCTTTTAGATCAACCTACAGAATCTGTGAAAATTTCAAGGTAATCGGTTCAGCCGTTTTTGAGTCTATTCGGAACAAACAAACAAACACAAATTGAATTTTTTATATAAGATTACGCTTATATTCTATTTAAACTAAATATATTAAAAATTAATTGTTGTTTTATGTTAATTGGCCATAAGTCTACCCACTCCACATAACAAGTGATAATATCTCCCAAAATTTTTAAATTTCATAGCGGCATCCCTATCACGGCATATGATAATGAGTACATGCCTGTCATCGATAACCCTTTTGTTTGTGACCTGTAATCTGAAAGTTGACTTTTATATTTTAAACTCTCTTTCTCTCTCGTTGTCTTTTTTACACTCTATCTCTCTCTCTCTCTCTTTGGATATACTAAGCGAGAACAAGATTATCTCAAGGGATTTCCCGATGACATTTTTGATTGGAGAACAACAAAACACTTAGCTCAGGTTGTAGCCCATATACTTCGATACATACATACCTACAAACATACATACATACATACATACTTTTACAATTAGACACAGTAGGGTACCTGTGTTATTTAGTTGTATCTTTCGTTTTTTGAGTTTTTTTTACCATACCAAAAAAGAATTTCATGTTTGCGAAATCCGCATCCGTTGAATTTTCTGAAATTCTCCTCTTAAACATAATAAACACAATTTATTCTGCGCCACCACCAACAACATCATCATCATCATCATCGCCATCATCGGCAACAGCAACTGCGTTGAAATTCGTTTTTAAGTTGAGTGGGGCTGTGGAAGGATTGCTGTTATAGGCCAGATGGCGGTGGGGTGCTAAACACACACACAAAATATTTTGGCAAACACGACGTCACATTTTTTATTGGATGTCTTTTTTGGTTTTCGGTATCTTGGTCATCATCATTATTTGTGATTTTTAGCTTTTGTGTGTTTTCGTTTGGTTTTTTTTTTGTTTAATTTCATTTAAAAATGAAATTTTAAAATTTTTAACTTTGAAGCAATGTCATTTCATGCTCATTCCTGAACCGTTAAATACAAAGAATCCGCCAACACCATCAGCAAGCAATCACACTTTTTTCACCGTCGCCATTGCCATCAGCCAACGAGTAGTCATAAGCAGTGGCAGTATATTTGATTTTATTGTTATTATTTTGAAATTTTATTTATCACATCATCATCATCGTGATCAACCGCCAGCCATATCGTCAGTAGCACCACCATTGCCGCCGCCAGCCAACCAGCCAGCAACATCAACAGTGCGACGATCTTTGCAGCCGACACCGAGACCGCCACCGCTCATTGTATATGGCGATCATAGTCGTCATTTGAAAAGAACGCCAGCCAGCAGCCTCATCAAGAACATTGGGTGTCTTTTCGTCTTTGCTTGGCCAAGGAAAAGGAGGCGATGGTGGCTACGGTGGAGAAGGAGGAGGAGGAGGTGTAAGGCTGTGTAGTGTATTTTCAAAACGTTTTTCATTATTTTTTCTTTTGGGTGATTTTTCAAAACGAGCCAACGTATGAACCAACAAACAAACAAACCAACAGCCATACAGATGTGTGTACATATGTACATACATACGTACGCGCCAGTATACAAAGATTTGAATATTTCTGAAACCAAACCAAACCATAGCGAAAAAAAAAACTGGACACCACCACCAAATCTTTAAAAATAGAAATTCTCACATTTATTTGTTCATTGGCGGTGGAGTGGCGGGCGGGCAGCGGGCAGCGGGCAGCGGGCAGCGGGCGGACTCTTGGACATTCGGCGGCGTATTATTATATAGGACCGCCAGCCGACTGTCTACCACAGGAGAGAAGAAGGAGGATGAGGACGAGTGTGTGTGGGGCAGCTAGGCTGGCTATAGCTAGGCGCCCGGACTACCCATAACTAGACCGGACGAGTATGGTTTCATCCCACATGGTTATGGGTTACTAGAATTGCAACTACATTTCTTTTCACACAAATTAAGGGACTCATTGTCCATACATTTTGGCTTTATTTATTTTTCTTTTGTTTTTGATTGAAAAGGAAAAAACTTTTCTTAGGATTTTTGCGTTTTTTTTTTTTTTGTTTTTTTTTTACTTCTTGATGGTATACTCAATCAATTGTTCGTAGCCTTTCTTTCGTTGGTTTTCATGATTTTTCACATTTATCCGGCATAGGCAACACAGGCCCCCGTTTGAACACACGCACGCACTCAGAAACACACACACTCTGAGTATTGGGAAAGGCTTCTTTTTGCACTCCACGAGGATTTTGGGTCAATGGGGTGCGGGGGGGTGGAGAAGGAGGAGTAGGTTAAAGAAAATTAAACTCTCAATTAAAAGCATACATTTTTGGTTGTTCACTTGATTTTCATGCGAAGATTTTCTTTTTCTTCCAAAAATGGAGGTTTATAGACACTGTGCAGCCGTTGTGAATGGCTATGTGCCAAGAATTTCTTATTATTTTTAATTTTTTTCTGCTTTTTCAATTTTCGTTGGTTTTTTTGTGTTTTTTTTACGAAACTTTGGGCTATGATGTACAAGAATTTTGCGTTTTTTCGGGGCACACTACACAAATCCAAATGTGAGGTCAAATATTTGAAATTCAATAAGAGTAGAAAAGACCAAGCAAGACCAGAAGAGCACCACCACCATAGACGGCGCAGAAGAAGAAGAAGAAGAACACCGTAGCCAACAGTCAGCCAGCATGCAAGCAACCTACCAACAACCCACCAGCTCAACCAGCCAGCCAGACAGCCTACCACTCCTCAAACGGAGAGAGAAAGAGAGCCCCGAGTGAGCGTCGTCGTAGTTGTTGTTCAGTTGCTTGCTGTTTGCTGGAGCTATTGTTGTTTGGTGGTGGAGAATGGCAAACCGTATTCGATAACTCTTATTTTTGTATATATTTTATTTTTTGCGTACTTTTTTTTCCTTGCTTGTTGAACTGCCACCATCCATACGTTGAGGAGCTAAACTAAATTTTTTGTTTTTATTTTTCTTTCTTTGAATTCCCGTCACAATTTTTCGCACTGAGTTTTGGCGTAACTTCTTTTTTTCACTGTGGCCTTTTTTATTTAACTTTTTTTGTGTATTGTATTATTTTCTTCTATTTGTATTTTATTTATTTTGTGTTCATTTCTTGGTTTCGCGGAGCACTTTTGCTCTTTGTGAATTTCGACGAGAACTCTCGGGCCAAAGTGTTTTTTCTGTTGTCGTCGTCGTTCAGTAGTTTATTTCACTCTTCTTTACTATTACTTCTCCTATTTTTAGAATCTTTTTCGACACACAGCACAGAATGCTGCTCATCGTCGTCGCACACACACCGTACAACCGAAGAGATACGCGAAGACGGCGGCAGCTGCGACTCACTCAATGCAATCAGCTGATTTCAGCCACCACACACACAACAGTCGTGTTGTAGTACGTATGTACTTCAGCAACAGCAAATGAGCTAACAGCGAATAGCAGCTACCTACCAACACCATGAAAAGAATCGGCAAACACATTTGGTGGCTGCTTCTGTGCCAGCCAACAACATCATATTGCCCCCAGTGCGCAAGTGTTGTCCCCAACAGCATGAGGTAGCGGTAGTTATCGACTTGGCGAATGCACTTCTTGCATTTGATAAAAATGTCTAAAGGCAAATACATATTAAGAAGATTGAGGATTGGAATTTAACGTTTAAATTTTATAAAGAAAGCCTCAAGAAATGTTATGTTATGGCGCTTTTTAACATCGTAAACTACGACAAGTTCTATGAAGTTTTGCCAAAGAAACCATGGTGCTAAAGTCAAAACCGAACATACGGTTTTTAACGACAAACTCGATTTATATGGGACCAGGGTTGCCAAACTTGCCAATTTTTATCTTCAAAAAAGCGAAGTGCCGACTTTTGCCGATTTTCTAAATTTAAGAAATGTATTTTTCTTTTTAAATTTGTATACTCACTACCAAAGGTTGGCGGTATACTCATTTGGTCATTCCGTTCCAATTCATTGCGATCGTCGTAAAATTTTAAGACAACTTAGTGATATCCGTCCATCTACCTGTTGAAATTGCGCAGCAGGCTTTAAAAATGGAGATACTGAGCAGAAACTTGGCACAGATATTATGTCATATCTTTATTTATTTCCCATATTAATGGATTTTTATACCATCCACCATAGGATGGGGGATATATTAATTTCGTCATTCCGTTTCTAACATATAGAAATATTGATATGAGACCCAAGCAAGTAAAAGCGTACTAAGTTCGGTCGGGCCAAAATCTTGGGAACCCACCACCATGGATTCTGCTACAATATGGGAGCTATACCTAGTTATAGACCTATTTGAAACAGTTGTTGAGACGCATAACATAAAATATCAGCCAAAGCGGATACAAAACGCGGCTTATAGGGCTCAAGAAGTCAAATCGGGCGATCGGTTTATATGGGAGCTATATCAGGTGATAGACCTATTTGGACTGTACTTAGTACAGTTGTTGGGAGTCATAACAAAACACTATGTGCAAAATTTCAGCCAAATCGGATGGAAATTGAGGCTTCCAGAGGCTAAAGAAGTCAAATCGAGAGATCGGTTTATATGGGAGCTATATCCAAATCTGAACCAATATGACCCATTTGCAATACCCAATACCGACCTACATCGATCAAACGGCTAGTTTTGCGCGTTCGACCGCTATCGTTATTTCGACAGACGGACGGATTAGGCTCTTGAGTGTGTTGGGATTGTCAATGGGCTATATAGGTCCAAAGTTTTGATATAACTGCCATATACACCGATCTCGGATCTTGACTTCCTGAGCAATTCTCATCCGACAGGGCTGAAATTTTGCAAAAGTTATTTTTTTTTGACTTCGGACAACTGTGTACATGGTTCAAATCGGTTCATAACCACATATAGCTCCCATATAAGCCGATTTCAGATCTTGACTTCTTGAGCCGCTAGAGGGGGAGGCAATTATTTTCTAATAGGGCCGACATTTGCATGAAGTGTTTTAGTTTGACCATCAACAACTGGGTCAAGTACCGGTCCATTGCCTGATAAAGCACCCATCTAAACCAATCCCGGATCTTAACTTCTTCAGCCAGTAGATGGCACAATTATTATCCGATTTGGCTGAAATTTTGCATGAAGTGGTTTGTTTTGGCTTCCGACAACTGTGACAAGTATGGCCTAAATCGGTTCATTACCTTATAAAGCTGCCAAGTAATCTGATCTAGGATCTTGACTTCTTCAGCCTCTAGATCCAATATCGGATCTTAACTTCTTCAGCCGCTAGATGGCGCAATTATTATCCAATTTGGCTGAAATTTTGCATGAAGTGGTTTGTTTTGGCTTCCGACAACTGTGACAAGTATGGCCTAAATCTGTTCATTACCTTATAAAGCTCCCATGTAATCTGATCTAGGATCTTGATTTCTTCAGCCCCTAGATGGCGCAATTATTATCCGATTTGGCTGAAACTTTGCATGATGTTATTTATTTTGACCATCAACAGCTGTGCCATGTATTACCTAAATCTGTTCATTACCTGATATAGCTCCCACATAAACCGATTTCCGATCTTGACTTCTTGAGCCGCTAAAGGGCGTCATTATAACCCCATCTGACAGAGATTTTGCATGAAGTGATTTGTTTTGCTTCCAACAACTGTGCCAAGTATGGTCTTAGGCGGTTCACAACCTGATATAGCTCCCATATATACCGATCTATCGATTTTATTTCTTGAGCCACTATAAAGCGCCATTCTTATCCGATTTGGCCGAAATTTTGCACAATGAATTCCATCGGTTCAAAACTTAGCATAGCTCAAATAGCAATTCTTATCCATTATTCTGTGTTTGCCTATAAAGGGATATAAATGGGTTAGGTGTCACACGAACTGGTCTTACGATTGAACTTCTTAACCTGGTTTGGTTAAAGTTCTGCCAATATTAAGGCGTTTTTTTAGTAAAACCACGCGTTCCAAAAAATATTCCAAAATTGGAGTGCCTAAAATGCAGATTTTTTCTTTAAAAGTTGCTGATTTTTCATCAAACTAATATGGCAGCCCTGTACGGGACCAAAAAATTTGTCGTGAAAACCCTGCAGTGTGGAAATAATCTAAATTTCTGAATCCATTCACTTTTGCTTGATACGACCACTTTTTGCCTTGACTATTGCTCTGAGTTGGTCAAAAATAAGTTTCAAAAAGCCCAACCTCTTCCGCGTTTACCATTAGGATCATTTTCAAATGGCTCTTAGCTATAAAAGTTACTCAAATATTTCAAAATCATGAAAATTTACTTCCTTATCTATAAAAAGTTATCGGCTGCTATTGACCTATGACAACAATCGATATAGAGGTACGAAATATACCTATAACGGAGGCAATGATAAAAAAATTCCTCTATTATTATCGATCAGCAGATAAGATGCTACAAATTATTTTCCCTGTATATTAATCATATACTCACATTTGAAATGGCCAAGATAACAATAATGAGTATGTCCATTAGAGAGACACATGCTCAAATGTTAAATAAAGATAGGTAATAGATATTCTAAAGAGCATAAAGTCCAATATAATGTAAAAGAAACATTACATATTAAAAAACTTTGGTTCTTAACTCATTGATAATGAAACCAAGTCTGATTTGCGTTTATCGAATATTCTTGTTATCGATTTACTAGTGCTTGTTAAATTCTCATGCTCTTTAATGTGTAACGGTTATTTAACATTAATCTCTGCCAAGTACTTTTACTTTTTGTAAGTTTAGCCAATGTCCGCTGTGTGGTGCTGTGGTATGTATCTCTTTCTTATGATCAGCTGGCTGTGCATTTTATCGGCTATTTTCACAAAACTTTATGAATCCTTAAAATAGCTTTATTTGACAGTTTTACAAAGGAAATTTGCAAATTTGCACAAATTTTTACTGGAAGTCGTTCGCGTACTTTATTTGCGAGAAGAAGAGAGCAAATTTTGCCAGTTGAAAAATAGAGAACCTGCAAATTTCTGTAGGGACTTTTTTCCAGCAGAAATTTGCAACTTTGAACAGATGTTTTGAAAAGGTCAGCTGTTTTATGAAAAGCAGCCGTTACATGAAAATACAAAAGCTAACACCAAAATAGATAAAAAGGCAGAGGTAAGTAAAAAATAAAAATATTGTTTATTGGTAATTATTAAATTTGTTTCAATTTTATTTACTTTTTATGAGAATTCAAGGCAGCAGCCAGTGTTCAGGTACAGAAAATTCGCCAAATGAAGTGTAATTTTACCTCAAGTAAGTGCAAAATTTGCGGAATTATTTGGAAAATTTTGAAAAATTAAAACAATGTATTCCAGACACAAAGAAAAGAGCAATGATCGGTTTCTTAAGTGTTTTGATGGAATCATTCTCATCAGAGAGCTACGATAAAACCAAACCGTTTCTTTGCATTTGCATGGAAGATGCTGCCATGGGATTAAGTGGGTCTGCCTGGGCAGTTAAAAGTTACGCACAGTGGGATTGGAAGAAATTAGTGTGCCAATTGTGAACGGATACAGATAGCTTCAATAAAAACACTTTTTACGTTGCCGCCACATGACCAAATAGAAGGTCCTTTAGCCTAACATAAGTGGTCGCAGCAATTTTTCTAGCCAAAATATCCAGAAGCATTAGGAAGTTAGTCCAAGGTGCTGCCGACAAGGGACCTGAGAACATTGTTTCTGATTTTGTGTACGGTGATGGCATGTAAAGCAGTTGTAGTCCTATGCAACCTTCGAAATGCATGCTGATGCTCGGCGAATGGAAATTATCCAACGGGAGGAACGCAAGGAGTAATCCCTCATGCGTCTTGACTACTGATGAAAGAAGACAGATCTGTCTGTACAACTTCCCCTTGCTCGTGTCCTTTCCAGGTTTCATTAGCGGGATCACACTGCCCAACTTCCAAGACACGCTGAGGGCAGTTGTAAGGTACTCGATTTCAGGCTGATCCAGATTCTTCAGTATCAGTGTAGAGATTCTGTCTGGAACCAGCGCCTTGCGCGACTTAGGGCCACAAATGACATTCGTGGCTTCGTGAACGGTTGTTGTTATAGCAGTATGTTTTACACTAAAAGACTCCATCGGGCCAATGAAAAACTCCATTGGGCCAATACGGTACATAGAACCGGCTGCCATGTGATTTCACGGTAATTTATGATCGCTGTCCAGCGGGGCACGGAGATCACGGATACGACGAATTGCTCCCCTTGCAGCCTTATCACTCTCGGGTCAATAAAAAGATGTTTATCTAAGGAAAATACCTCACAAGTATCGCCAGCATTTTTTTTATTTTAAAACAATTCTTTTCCTAAACAAGCAAATAAAAAACCAACCAAAACAAAAATCAGCTGTTGTTCTGCAATTTTTCACTGGAAGTCAGTTATGGAATCGGACATAAATTGCGGCTTGTAAGGGCTGAAAAAGTCAAATCGGAAGATCGATGTATATGAGAGCTATATCAGGTTATACACCGATTTGTACTAGGCACAGTTGTTGGAAGTTATAACAAAATACAATGTGCAAACTATCAGCCAAATCAGATGAAAAATAAGGCTTCCAGGGGCATAAGAAGTCAGATCGGTAGATCGGTTTATATGGGAGCTATATCCAAATCTGTACCGATAAGGCCCATTTTCAATCCCCATCGATCTACATCAATAGTAAGTATGTGCAAAATTTAAAGCAGCTAGCTTTACGCGTTCGACCGCTATCGTGATTTCGACAGACGGACGGACGAACATGGTTAGATCGACTCAAAATTTGGAGACGATCAATAATATATATTTATGGGGTGTTAGATCAATATTTCGAGGTGTTACAAACGGAATGACTAGATTAGTGCACCCCCACCCTATGGCGGTGGGTATAAAAAGACGTTAAAAAGACCCTTTTTACTTTACTTTTTTGCTTGAATTGGCTATGACAGAACATTTGTCTCATAAGCCGAACTGAGAACTGCTTTCCAAGCGCCTTGATCTTCTACGCTCCTTCTAAAATCTTTGACGCCAAGTTTCGAGATACCTTTCACCTCTTGATCATTCCATCGGACTTTTGGTCGTACCGGTTTGCGCGTACCATAGTTATCGCCATCAATAGACTCTTACGCTGGAGTTTTCTTCATTCATTCTGACACCATAACCTTGCCAACGCAATCTTTGTATTTCGATACGTTTAACTATGCTAACGTCGTCATACAGTTTTTTGATAAAATAGTAAAAAAACAATCCAAAAATCTAAGTTATTACTTTTTTACTGTGTCTTCATACAAAACTTTACTCTTTTTAAAAATTTTTGTTACATTTTTTTCTGGTAAACAGTTGGCATCACTGCACTTAAAAATATCTATAATATGTCCCGTTAAGTTTTCATTTAAGGTTTTTAGTGCGTATGAGTAATACGAAAATATATATAAAACAATACATTGGGGCGTATGAGTGATACTTGATTGATCAGTCGGCTTCTTGAATTTACAAGCAAAGCCAATCAGTTTTTCGTTTTTCTACCCACCACCATAGAATGGGGTATACTAATCTAGTCATTCCTCGAAATATTGATCTAGGACCCCAAAAGATATATATATTCTTAATCATCTCGACGCGCTGAGTGGAACTAGCCATGTCCGTCCTTCCGTCTGTCGAAATCACGATTGCGGTAGGCAAAAGCGTAAAGCTTGCCGCTTGAAATTTTGCACGGATACTTACTATGGATGTAGGTCGTTGGGGATTGCAAATGGGTCATATCGGTTCAGATTTGGATATAGCTCCCATAAAAACCGATCTCCCGTTTTGACTTCTTGAGCCCCTAGAAGCCTCAATTTTCATCCGATTTGGCTGAAATTTGGCACAAAGTGTTCTGTTATGACTTCCAATAAGTGTGCAAGTAGAGTACAAATCGGGTAGGAACCGGATATGGCCCCCATAAAAACCGATCTTCCGATTTGACTTCTTTAGCCCCAACAAGCCGCAATTTTTGTCCGATTTGGCTGAAATTTTGCATATAGTAATCTGTTATAACTTCCAACAACTGTGCCAAGTACGGTCTAAATCGGTTTATAACCTGATTTAGCTCTCAAATAAACCGATCTCCCGATTTGACTTCTTGAGCCCCAACAAGCCGCAATTTTTGTCCGATTTGGTTAAAATTTTGCATGTAGTGCTTTGTTATGACTTCCAATAACTGTGCCAAGTACGGATCAAGTCGGTTTATAACCTGATATAGGTCCAATATAAACCGATCTCCCGATTTGACTTCTTGAGCCACTAGAAGCCTCAATTGTCATCCGATTTGTCTGAAATTTTGCAAAAAGTGTTCTGTTATGACCTCCAATAACTGTCCCAAATACAGTCCGAACCGGCCAAGAACCTAATATAGCTCCGATATAAACCGATCTTCCGATTTGACTTTTTGAGACCCTGAAAGCCGCATTTTTTGTCCGAATTGGCTGAAATTTTGCACAGTGTTCCATTATGACTTCCAACAACTGTACAAAGTACGGTCCAAATCGTTCAAGAACATGATATAGCTCCCATATAAGGCGATCTCCCGATTTAACTTCTTGAGCCCTTACAAGCCGCGATTTTTATCCGAATTGGCTGAAATTTTACATATAGTGTTTTCGGTCTATTACCAGATATAGGTCCTATATTTTAGCAGAATCCATGGTTGTGGGTTCACAAGATTCGGCCCGGCCAAACTTATTGCGCTTTTACTTGTTTTTGTTTTTTTTTTTGGTTAAAAAATCTTAAATAAGGTGTTGTTAGTTAAAAATCGGTTTATTTTGGGAAAGCTGAGTTTTGCCAATAGGCGCAGTTTATTAGCAGGCACAGCCGATTCCTGCTCAACACAAATTTTGGCGTTTTTATTTTTTCGCTTCTTAAATGGCTTTCAATATTCGTTTTGGATTTATGTATAAATCTCTATAAACATGGTTATAAGTCTCCTTTCAATCATTTCATTGCCCTAAACCATTGGGGTCATGTCATGATGTCATGTCACAAACGAAAGGAGCTAACGACCAACGACCATTCGTGTGCAGATACACAACAACATTTTTTTCAGGAAGTCAAGACGAGACGAATGTTTAAGAAAAATGCCTACCGCCATCTCTTTCGTGCAAAATACTTAGAAACAGTGAAACCTGTATAAATATGCATACATCTTAAATATCTACAAAATTTGTCTGACACAACAAAGAGGCAAAATAATTGAACTAATGGTAAAAAAAAAACTGTTTGAAAGTTATATGAGGTCATTTGATATTGAAATAATTTATCTGACGGTAATACACTTCACTTTGATTCACAAATCAATCAATGTTGTCAACACAATAATTACACCAAATTAAGTAGATATGGCGTCACGCCATTTATCAATTATTGTGTTGTTATTTCGCCTTAATTAGGTATGTCAATTGAGAATTTGATAAACAAAAAAACTACAAATTTGAAATGCATTAATTGTGCAAATGAAATTGATATGATATCATTTTATACATTTCCCTTAGCTTTTTAAAAGAATTTCATCCCAAAATGGGTAAAAACGGCCAAACTGAACATTGGGTACTCACCATTATCGATTTTATAACCACTCAGTATAGCTACTATAGTATTGTCCCCTGAGCAGACTGCCTCGAAGAGCTCAACAATTCTAAAAAAGTTGTGTCATAGTAGGGGTGGTATTGGGTACTCAAAAGACGATTCAGCAGTTATCGCTGAAAACTTGAGGAAACACCGCAAGAGTCTGGCGGATTTGCTAGAAACGGCAAATCAACTAACTACTACTACTAAATTTCTCATGAACATTCCATTTAGGAACAGGGGATACTTCTCTCATGTCAATAAGTGCAGTCGGATTAAAGTTTAAGCTCAATCATAAGGAGCCTCCTTTTTTATGCCGAGTCCGAACGGCGTCCCGCATGGCGACACGACTTGGTAGAGAAGTCTAACATGGCAGGATACCACCGCTGAAAAACTTTTTGAAGTTCACGCCGTGATTTGAATCCAGGCGTTCGGCGTCATAGACGAACATGATAACCTCTGCGCCTCGGGTCATTCGGGTCAAATGGGTCATTCGGCTTCTGGATTTGGCTCAAGGGGGCGCTGGCGGTATAGGAACGAAGGTACATTGAAAGCAGCATCTGAGGAGGCATCGCCCACGCTTCAAATGTCTAGCGCCTGGATACTTAAGAAAACTCATTATGAAAATATTAAACTAGTCCTGTGGGTTTTGTGTGGTTTTGAACTTTATCTTATACTGAATGGTAGCGTGGTTCGTGATATGAGAGCATTCAAAACAATTTTGTTTTTCGTTATTTTTTCAACTTGGGGCTAAGGCCTGAGGCACTAGTTGTTTACGGCGGTCGTTCGGTCGATTCTCACCTATATTTTCTGGTGTGGCACAAAGTTCTGGACAACTGTGCTTTTCGCAGGATGATCGACAAGGCAAAGAGTACCGCGGTAGTGCTAATCTCTGGGGCAAGTAAAAGTGCCCTAAGAGAGGCGCTGAATGTCATTCTCGATCCTATGCCTTTGCACCTATACGAGTATGTTGGGTGTGTGTTAACAAACATTGCCATGAAACTGAGGAAGTCAGGTAAATGGAGCTCCTCTAATTTTAGTAGTTTTTCTGTTGTGCGGTGGGATGGTGATGCTGCATGGCGCCACGCTAAATACGGTGCGACTGATTATATGACAGGGGAGTCCTTCCTTGATTATAGGTTGGAAGTCGTTTTCCCGAAAAGGGATCTATGGGTTGGGGTCATCCCGCTTTCCCGGAATATTCTGTATACAAGGATGAGTCTAAATTAGATGGATGCACTGGAGCAGAAGTCTTCATTGAATTCCTTAGAATCATTGAAACTCATAGACTTCCGAACGGGTGAAGCATCTTTCAGGCGGAAGTTTTTGCTCTTCTTCTTGTCTATTCTAGTCTTCTCTTTATCTATTTTCTCTCCTCCTTCTTCACTCTACTTCCTTCTAGGGGAACACAATGGACCTAAGGTCTACGAGTGAAGCGGCTAGTGACCGAGGTTGCTAGTTACGTGCACTTCAACCAATACTAATCTTGTCCCATTCACTACATAAGAGAAGTTTCCTAGCATATTTAGAGACTTACTTCAGAAAACTAAAAGCACTTTTAGAGAAACCTTGTTAATAGGTTGGACATTGTTTTCCCGAAAAGAGATATCTGATCTGGGAGTAGTCTGCCCTTCCCGGGGCCTTCAATATACCCTAATGGCTCAAAATTGGATGGAGGCAGCAGACTTCATTGAATTACTTGGAATCAGAAAGTCGTATAGGCTTTTGGACCGGTTCAGCCCGATCAGACTTTTACGATGCCCTTGGCGGTGTTAAAGGCTCTGGCATCGGGCCATATAAGGCCGAGACAGGTTGGCAGATGCAAAGAACATATTCGAAACATAGGAAAAAGTGTCAGGCTGGTCCGGGTCATCATGGGGTGACAGGGAACGAAGCGATCAAGGTGCTGTTCAGAAATGGATCGTTGATTGGCGCTGATGGTCTACGATAACTGAGTGGACATGACTTTTCTGGAAGCTAACTAACCATGGGTCGGATGCTAGTTCATCCTTGAGGCTTCAGGGCGGTGGATACCTTGAGGCTTCAGGGCGGTGGATACCGATACTCAAGATGATCATTTGGATGGTCTCTGCGATGACAGCCTAGAAGGTATTGCTTAGACAGCATGTAGTTATGCTTTTGTACGGGAACGATTTTTGTCTCCTAATGGTTCGTGTTGGAGAGTTGTATACTGCAACTGCTAGAGATTTGCAATGCTATACGGTGTTGTAGTCAGGTGGACTGGTTAGTTTAGGTTTGAGGGGCAACCTGGTATCAGACTCGCTTAGAAGTTTTCATCCATTGTAATACCACAGGAACAGGAGAAGGAAGATGCCCTCAAGTTCCTACAGTTAAACCATCCAAATCTCCATAAAAAGCCCAACAACTGGCGAATGTTTACAATCTGGTGAACTGCACTTCAATCTCATTCACACTGAGGACTAAAAATAAAGCGGTCCTCATCAAGCTCCTATCGGTAAAAAAAAGATAGTTCAGGTCCATAGGACGATAGCCACAGGAACGAAATGGTCATGAGATAGTTTATATGAGATAGCGGTCCTCATCAAGCTCCTATCGGTAAAAAAAAAATAGTTCAGGTTCATAGGATGATAACCACAGGAACGTGATGGTAATGAGACAGTTTTTTAGCTTTTTCAACCTAACCTAATCTAACCTAGAAACATCTTTCAGAAAACTTAAAGCTCTGTTAAACAAAACTTTTAATTAAAACCTACGTCAACCTTCTTCACAATTGAGAAAAATTGCCAAGACGTAATGTTCCAACATATGTTCATTATTTTACCAAAACCGATATATATATATATATTTCTTTCATCCGATATGGCATTTTAAGACTCTAGTAGCCATAATTTTGATCCGATCTTTACAACATTTTGCACATGACGTTCTTTTTAATGTTCCAATATGTGTGCATAATTTTATCAAAGCCGGTTCTGTTTTACATATAGGTCCCATATATATCTTTAATGCGATATGACATTTTTAAGCTCTAGTAGCCATAATTTTGGTTCGATCTTTACAATATTTTGCACAGGCAGACAGATTTCCTTTATAGAACTGCCAGATAATCCTACTTGAAAGCTGCATCAAGTTTTGTGAATGCCGGTGGTAGTCTGGTGGATTGCACTTCAATCACATCCTCACTGAAAATTACATAATTATACCATTAAAATAACTTTCTTTCGTTTCCCTTTGGGCTTAATGATCGAAGATTTTTTCATTTTCTACCCCATTGTAACCATCATAAGGTATTCAATTTTAAATATTTTGCTATTACCACCTGTACTAGACTATTTGTATCTTCAATTGATGTTTAAGCATTACCACTACCCACTGTATCAGACAAAGACAAACAGTCTGGCATCGATATACTTAGTATATGACCGTCCTTTGTCAAGAGTGCCGGTTAAACGAAATCTTGAAGTCTTTGCGTGAGAATGTGTGTGGGGGGTGTGGGGGAAATGTAGGTTGCTAAAAATATGCCAAAAGCAACAGATCAACAACAAAGCGAGAGCAACAAAGAGAAAAAGCCGAAAGCTCCCCGAAAGCAAAAGAATATTTTAATATTTTATCATTGTGAAGAAATCGCCACAATACTAAACACACCAGAATATAAAATACCTATATTCTCAAGGAAACTCATAAATACTTGTGTACCAAGGAAACGTCAAAACATTGGCCAGTTTTGAAAAACAAACGACACAAAAAAAAGCCAACGAGAAGATGAAAAAAACGGTGAAAATGCTATTGTGCAGCTACAAAAAAAATTAGGTGAAACGTTGACAAACAAGAGACGGACGGACAGATGGACAAGCTGTAGAAGAATTTTTCTTGATATTTGAAATTGCACATCAAAACAACGCATGGTCGGGTTGGATGGACGGACCTGTGCAGCAGTACATATATAGAACAACAACGCATTAACATTCATCATATCATCTGCACAGAAATATTTTGACATTACTGTCGTCTATATTGTAACGCACACACACACACACATGCATACACCGAGACAAAAACGCCCCATTGAGTTGGCCTTAATAAAAGAACAGGATGGTGTCAAACACCACCTAAGGCTAGGTGACACATGCCTTCCAGAAATTTTGTAACAACAAAAAAAATGGGAAGGTCTCATGGGATGGCCATTGTGGGGAGTTATCTCAGACTCCCCTTTTCAGCTGACCCAAGTGACCTCCGTCAACGAACGAATCATTTTCTTCAGTTTTCCTAGAATATATTTGGGGACCCTATCAGTTTCACCACACGAGGATGACCACTCACACGCAGGTTCGTTAAAATCTTGCGGCGATTTTTTTTTCTTGTACAAAAATACCGTCACAAAAAAAGAGGCCCACATTTGTATTGCTGGAATCTCTTTTTTTGTTGGTTAGTATTAAAGTGCCGCTTATTTGCTCCATTTTTTCTCATACCGTCTCAATGTCTCTATACTCTCGTGTTGTTAGCTTTTATCTTTGTTTTGATTTCTTCTTTGTATATTCTCCTCGTTATCTTTTTATCGATATTCTCCGCAGTGAGCAAGTGCTGTAGCACCCGACAGCGCATATAAACAAACCATAGAGAAAAAAGAGAGCGCGAAATATATGCAGAAAATATACGTAAACAAAACTCGATATCTGCTGTTTATGTGTCATCGCGAATGGCTTGATTCAAATGCCAAGTGACAGTTATAACAGTGTTGTATTTCACTCAATAACTTACAGCATTTAAACGGATACAGCTGGGTAGCCTATTACACTTCCGGCAATGGGAAATGGGTTTAAATCAGTGGCGGGCACACACACACTATTACACATATTTGTGTACGTGAACAATGGGTCGGCGGAATGTATTGATACCGTCAAACAACTCTTCGGAGGTAGATGGACATCGTGAGAAAGATGGACACCCCCCAGCTCACAAATGTATTGTACAAGAAAAAAAATCGCCGCAAGATGTTAACGAACCTGCGTGTGAGTGGTCATCTTCGTGTGGTGAAACTGACATGGGACGGAACGCATGTTGGGAATTTTTGGGCAAACAAAACCAAGGTTTGGTCGCAGAAAAGTGGGAGGTCTATCACAGGAAGCAGAGGGAGGAAGGAACTCTCCTAGTGGCTGGCATTGATCAATTCTCCGTGACAAGTTTGGCTAAGACTAACGGCATGGAGCACTACGGAAGCAAGGTTGTCCTTTTCAAGATTGGGAATACTAGGATAGACAGAATGCAAACCCATAGCCGAGAATCGGCAGTAAACTAAGAACCCTTTCCTGTTAACTCTTTCCTCGACAATCCCTCTCCAGCTTAGAAGATTGGGAATACTAGGATAGACAGAATGCAAACCCATAGCCGAGAATCGGCAGTAAACTAAGAACCCTTTCCTGTTAACTCTTTCCTCGACAAGCCCTCTCCAGCTTAGTCTCTGTTCAAGCATCACACCCAGGCGCTTGACCTCCAGAGACAGCTGGACAGCTTCACCCCATCCAGGAAAGGTCCTCTGAAAACACTTCGATCCCCTGCCAAGCCCGATGACCTTCGCTGAACCAGACAGCTTCCTGAGTGCCCTCTGAACAAGGTCTGTACCAGAAGAGAAGAGGAATCGGCCACCCACCTTTGTGACGACGTGATCCACGCAGGCAACGACCTTAGGCTTCTTCCTTTCGAAGGCCTCAGAATCCCGTTAAGAATGGGCAGTAAACATCCAGTATACAGTTCTTGGACTAAGAACCCTTCCCTCCCTCTCTAGCTTAGTCTCTGTTCAATCATCACGCCCAGGTGCTTGGCCTCCGGAGACAGGTGGAGAGCTTCACCTCATCCAAGAAAGGTCTCCTGAAAAAACTTAGATCCCCTGCCAAGCCCGTTGACCTTCGCTGAACCAGACAGCTTCCTGAGTGCTCTCTGAACGAGGTCTGTACTAGTAGAGAGGAAACAGCCACCCACCATTGTGACGAAGTCATCCACGCAGGCAACGACCTTTGGCTTCTCCCTTTCGAAAGGCCTTAGAATCCCATTGATACCCCACTCCCACAAAAGAGGGTTAGCACCCTCCTTGCGGAGTTCTTGCAGTCACAATCTTCGACCCCTCCGCCAGTAATGTGTGGCCTTTCAGCATTGTACGAAAGCTAAGTTGGCTGCCAAAAAATGTTTTCACAATCTTCGACCCCTTCCGCCAGTAATGTGTGGCCTTTCAGCATCGTACGAAAGCGAAGTGGGCTGCCAAAAGAGGATTTCAGCGTAAAACCGTCTAAGATGGAAATAGTTGTTTTCAGCAGGAGATACAAGTTGCCGACAGTGGCATGGGAGGAGATAATGTTCTATTTACTGGAAGCTCAAAATATGCGGGTGTTGCTGGACAGGAAATTGAGTTTCAAATCAAACATTTTGGAAAGGGCAAGAAATGCAACTCATGCCCTATACACCTGCAAGAAAGCCATTGGCAAAAGTTGCAGTTGTCAGACATATAATGCTTTACAGTGTTGTAATCTGGTGGACGGCGCTTCAAAAGTCTACCTGCTGTTTAATACTCAGGCGGATCAGGAAATTAAACTCCAAGTCAAACATTTTGGAAAGGTCAAGAAAGGCAACTCTTGTCCTATACACCTGCAAGAAAGCCATTAGCAAAAGTTGGGGGTTAAAACCGCGCGCCATGCACTGGGTATATGCTGCAGTTGTCAGATCTATAATGCTGTATGGTGTTGAAGTCTGGTGGACGGCGCTTCAAAAGTCCACCTACTGATCAATACTCAGCCGGATCCAAAGGATGGCTTGTTTGTGCATCAAGGCGCACTGAAAACAACACCATCTGATGTTCGGAATTTAATGCTACACCTAATGCCTTTGGACATTCTGGCTAGACAAATTGATTGAGGCTAAGGAAGCTGTCTCTTTGGTCATGTGGCGGCTATGGATACTGTGTTATCCTTGATACAATATTCGATGTTCCAGGCAGTGTGGACTTCACATTGTCTAAGCCGCTTTTTAAGAAAAAGAGCACTATTCCTAATAGAACTCATTGGAACTACAATATCCTTGGTAATAGAAGTTACATAGACTTCTACACGGATGGTTCCATAATAGACGACCAGGTGGGCTTTGGGGTGTATTCTGAAGACCTTCGACTGGTCATATCGAGAAGGTTACCCGCCCACTGCAGTGTGTATCAAGCGAAGAACCTTTTCAATTGAAGCCTGAATCGGCTAAGATGTAATGCCATAACTACGGTTGGCATACATATCTTCTCAGACAACCAAGCAGCCATTAAATCTCTTCGGAATATATTTCTGAATTCAAAAACCGCTCTCAACTGTTCCAGATCTCTCAACGAGATGCTGAACAGTTCAAAATTCACCTGTTCTGGGTGCCGGCCCACAGAGATATCCCAGGGAATAGTAAAGCAGACGAGCTTGCGAAACTGGGAACTACCCAAAACATTCCAGGGATACTGGAATCTGTGGGTATACCTCTAGCTACATGTAAACTAAGTTTTCAAGCCCAGGCCCGAAAGATAACGAATGATAGATGGTCACAAAGAGGGCGCTGTGTGCATTCCAAAACTATGTGGCCTAATCTAGTCTTGAAGAGGTCTATTGCTTTGCTGTCACTAGCTAAAACAGGCGTCTCAGTTATTGTATCCATTATGACAGGTTACTGGCTGATCTAAAAACATGATGGCAGATTGAAGGTTACCAGTAACGACTTTTGCAAAAGCTGTGAGGACATCGAAGAAGAAGAGACTGTAGAACACCTTCTGTGTGTGTGTCCCGCACTGGAAGTCAAAAGGAGCTCCACTTTAGATTCTCATTTCTTTGAGAACCTGTCTGATTTAGCGAATGTGAACGTTCGCAAATTGTTGGGATTTTTAAAGCGATCTGGACGGTTCAACGGTAAAAACGAGAAGGCATCTTCCTTCTTCTGTTCCTGTGGTATGACAATGGACAAAACGTCTAAGTGAGTCTGAATGGTAGACTACTACTTAAACCTTTTTCTTTACTTTAATTGGCTATGACAGAATATTTGTTCCACTAGCCGAACGTAGAATAGCGTTCCAAGCGCCTCGATCTTCTGCGCTCATTCTAAAATCTATGACACCAAGTTTCGAGGTGTCTCCCACAACTTGATCTTTTCATAGGGCTTTTGGTCTTCCCGGTTTGCGTGTACCACCCTGTTCGCCAAAAGACTTCTTTGCTGAAGCTTCTTCATCCATTCTGACAACATGACCTAGCCAACGCAGCCGTTGAATTTTGATGCGTGTAACTATGCTATCGTCGTCATACAGCTTATACAGCTCGTGGTTCATACGTCGCCCATATTCTCCATTAACGCAAACTGGTCCATATATTTTACGAAGAATCTTTCTCTCAAATACTCCAAGAACTGCCTCGTCTGCTTTCACAAGTACCCATGCTTCAGAATCATATAACAGCACGGATAGTATCAGTGTCTTGTATAGCGTAATCTTCGTCTGTCGAGAGCTGGCCTTGTTTCTAAACTGCTTACTTAGTCCAAAGTAGCATCTGTTTGCCAGTAGTATTCTTCGCTTTATCTCAAAACTGGTGTCATTCGTTTTGGTTACGGCAGTGCCGAGGTAGTTACAGACTGTCTCAAAGTTTTGGTTCCCAAGTTTCTCTATTTTCTTTATCTGCTCGGCTTTTTGGGAGTTGGCTTTTTGGGCTTGAAGGCTTTTTGGGAGTTGAAACTATCCATTTCGTCTTATCTCCATTTTCTGCCAGATCCATTTTCACTGACTCTCTTTCGATTCTTTCAAAGGGTGCAGTTACTACTTCCGGTGACCGACCTATGATATCGATGTCGTCGGCATAGGCGAGTAGCATGTGTTCTCTTGTGATTAGTGTGCCATATCTATTCACCTCTGCATCTCGTATAATCTTCTCCAGCAGGATATTAAAGAGATCACACGATAGGCTGTCTCCTTGTTTGAAACCTCGTTTAGTATTGAATGGTTCGGAGAGATTCTTTCCTATTCTTACTAAGGAGCGCGTATCAGCAAGTGTCATCCTGCAGAGTCTTATTCATTTTGCAGGGATACCAAACTCAGACATGGCTTGAAATACCTTTGAACGTAAAGGAGTATCGAAGGCGGCTTAGTAGTCAACAAAGAGATGGTAGGTGTTAATTTGTTCTTCTCGGGTCTTTTCCAGGATTTGGCGCAGTGTGAATATCTGGTCTAGGGTGGATTTACCAGGTCTAAAGCCGCATTGATAGGGCCCAATTATCTCATTGACTTTAGATTTTAGTCTTTCACATAGTACGCTCGAGAGTATCTTGTATGTAATGGGGAGGAGACTTATTCCTCTGTAATAGGCACATTCCGTCTTGTCTCCTTTCTTGTGTACGGCACATGGTATGCTGAGATTCCAATCATCGGGTATGCGTTCTTCTAGCCAGAATGCGCAGATAAGCTGATGCATACGCCTTATCAGCGTGTCGCCTCCGGTCTTAAATAGATCAGTGGGTGACCCGTCGGCTCTTGCTGCCTTGTTGTTCTTTAGTCGGGCCACTGCTACTTGGACCTTATTCTGACTAGGAGGTAAACATTCTATACCATCATCAGGGATTGGTTCTGCGGTATCCTCTTCGGCGCCAACATCGGACACTAGCAGTTGGGTAAAATGTTCTTTCCATATCCTCAGCATGTTATCTGTGTCAGTTACCAGATTTCCTTTTTTGTCTCTGCAGGAGGATGTGCCTGTACCAAAGCCATCGGTTTGATGTTTAATTCTTTGGTAGAATTTCCGGACTTCATTCGCACTCTTGTACATCTCAATTCGCTCACACTAACGTCTTTCCATTTCCTTTTTCTTTCTGCGGAAAAGACGTTTCTCCTCTCTCCTTTTCTCGCGATACCTCTCCTTCATCTGGCGCGTTGCTACTGATTGCAGGGTTACTCTGTATGACGCATTCTTGGCTTCAGTAGCATCTCAACACTCTTGGTCGTACCATGGGTTCCTTGGAGGAGGCTTCCGGTACCCAAGTACGGATTTCGCGGCATTTTCCATGGAGTGAGCAATAGTTTGCCCCTGCACCATTATATCATCGGAACAAGGAGTGCTTTCATCAAGCAGTTGGGTCAGTCGAGTGGAGTATGCCGCTGCCATTTGTTGTGTTTGCAGCTTTTCAATGTCCAGCTCTGTGCAGTGTCAGATCGTACTTTCCTCGAAATGTTCAAACGGGTGTGAACCTTTGCTGCAACAAGGTAATGATCCGAATCTATAATCGCTCCTACTTAAACCTAACCTAACATAACCTACCTTAGTCTCGTCCGGCAAGAGTTCACCTCCACAAGACTCGTATGATCTCCTCAAGATAAGTTACGCCTCCAGAAGCAGTTGAGAAAGTGGTGACACAGCTCTTCCTCAGGGCACTAAACATTTGCGGTGTGGACGATTACTCTTCAGAGTCGTTTCTAGCCGCTGTAGTCGAAGTTCTTTCCGTGTTCCCCGCCTTTATCGCTTTGGGACGCCTTGCAAATGCAAATTTGCCAATGGACATTCCATTAAGAAACAGGGGCAAACTTTTTACATAGCAATGAGTACTACTCGATTCCAATTTAAGCTCGGCAACTTTTTATAGCCGAGTCCGAACGCCGTGCCGCATTACGACACTTCTTTGGGGAGAAGTTTTTACGTGGCATAGTACCTCACAAATGTTGCCAGCATTAGGAGGGGAAAACCAACGTTAAAAAATTGTTTTCCAATATTCTCGCCAGGATACAAACCGAGGCGTTCAGCGTCAAAGGTGCACATATAAACCTCTGCGCTACGGTGGCCTCCCCCTAGGGCCTTATCTAACTCATGACCCATTCACAAAGCTCTTGTGAGGTCCGGTCTCAGAGCTTTCTCCTACTCTTTTGATCTGAATAGAATATTTCCCTTGATGCTATCCGTCAGGCTTTTGCGATGTGGTTCATAGTTCCCAAGAAAAGTCTTCAGGGAAAACTGCTGATTCGTCTCCTAAGTTCCCAAACCCTTCAGCTTCTATATAACTTTAGCCTCACCTTGGTGAATCCTTAGAACATAACTCCATTAAGGGGGGGCGGATCCTCCCCCTTACCCTAATTTTCAGAAACGCCAGATCTCGGAGATGGGTGGTGCGATATAAGCGAAATTTTTTTGTGCTCTCATATAGTACCCTAAAAATAAAAATTTGGTATCCAAATTTCGGATGGGGTACCTAGGGGGGCTGCCCCACCCTAAAACCTACCAAACATATATTTAGACCAATCGCGACAATATGGGACTCAAATGAAAGGTATTTAGGATAAACAAGTAAAAGCGTGCTAAGTTCGGCCGGGCCGAATCTTATATACCCTCCACCATGGATCGCATATGTCGAGTTCTTTTCCCGGCATCTCTTCTTAGGCAAAAAAAGGATATAAGAAAAGATTTGCTCTGCTATTACAGCGATATTAAGATATGGTCCGGTTTGGACCACAATTAAATTATATGTTGGAGACCTGTGTAAAATGTCAGCCAATTCGAATAAGAATTGCGCCCTTTGTGGGCTCAAGAAGTAAAATAGAGAGATCGATTTATATGGGAGCTATATCAGGCTATAAACCGATTCAGACCATAATAAACACGTATGTTAATGGTCATGAGAGAATCCGTCGTACAAAATTTCAGGCATCGGATAATAATTGCGACCTCTAGAGGCTCAAGAAGTCAAGACCCAAGATCGGTTTATATGACAGCTATATAAGGTTATGGACCGATTTGAACCATACTTGGCTCAGTTGTTGGATATCATAACAAAATACTACGTGCCAAAATTCATTCAAATTGGATAAGAATTGCGCACTCTAGAGGCTCAAGAAGTCAAGACCCAAGATCGGTTTATATGGCAGCTATATCAGGTTATGGACCGATTTGAACCATACTTGGCACAGTTGTTGGATGTCATAACAAAACACGTCGTGCAAAATTTCATCCCAATCGGATAAGAATTGCGCACTCTAGAGGCTCAAGAAGTCAAGATCCCAGATCGGTTTATATGGCAGCTATATCAGGTTATGGACCGATTTGAACCATACTTGGCACAGTTGTTGGATGTCATAACAAAACAAGTCGTGCAAAATTTCATTCCAATCGGATAAGAATTGCGCACTCTAGAGGCTCAAGAAGTCAAGACCCAAGATCGGTTCATATGGCAGCTATATCAGGTTATGGACCGATTTGAACCATACTTATCACAGTTGTTGGATGTCATAACAAAACACGTCGTGTAAAATTTCATCCCAATCGGATAAGAATTGCGCACTCTAGAGATCCAAGAATTCAAGACCCAAGATCGGTTTATATGGCAGCTATATCAAAACATGGACTGATATGGCCCATTTACAATACCAACCGACCTACACTAATAAGAAGTATTTGTGCAAAATTTCAAGCGGCTAGCTTTACTCCTTCGGAAGTTAGCGTGCTTTCGACAGACGGACGGACGGACGGACGGACAGACGGACGGACAGACGGGCGGACATGGCTAGATCGACATAAAATTTCACGTCGATCAAGAATATATATACTTTATGGGGTCTCAGACGAATATTTCGAGTAGTTACAATCAGAATGACCAAATTAGTATACCGCCCATCTTATGGTGGAGGGTATAAAAACGTATCTGATATCCAATTATCAGACCAAGTGCTAGGGGGACCACCCCAAGCCCCAAAACACCCCTAAATCGGACATATTTACCGACCATGGCAATATGGGTCTCAAATGAAAGGTATTTGCGAGTAGACCCCCTTGCGGAGGTCTTGAAGGCATCTGGAGTTTAGTACAAATACAACATGTCCCTGGTTCTCACCAGCCTCTTATAATCTACCAATCTTGCTGTCGGTGGTTGAAAGATTGGTGTTGCAGTCCCTCAGTCTTCCAAGTATGGATTCAGAGACTGAAAAATTCTTTGGTTTCCATGTAAGTTGGCATTGGTCGGGAAGGAGAGGGTTGACCATATCAATCAAGGGATCGGGGCTTATTATTGTGAATTTATGCATTATCAGAAGCATGCCATCGATTACATGCTGCTTGTTCTATTTTGTTTAAAGTAAATGTGATTTATTTAGGCACATTAGTTAATGTTTAAATCCGATAAGGCATTCGTAACATACCAGAAAATTTGCCATGGCGGAAAAATAAAGTTTTTTTTCTCCATCTCAAAGAATTACGCATTATAAATCACTAATCTTTTGCCTAAGATTTTATAGACACATTTGCCCAAATACCGGATTGGACATTAAAATCCACTGACCAACTAGCCTGGCCAGTCATATTAATGTGGTCTAAGTGGCAAGACAATGTTATTAAGTTTACACATCATAAATCAAAAACCAGCAGCATATGCGGGAAAGCGCGGTACTCGTATCTATTGGGCATGTCTATATGCACTTTGGGGCCAGATAAGCTAATTTACCAATCAACTCGGAGGCTGGGTTCAACAAAAAAAAAGTCTATGCTAGCCTTAGGCATAGCCCGGTAAATTCATTCATAATAATTTTCCAACACACTTTAAAGTGTAAATTTTTATTAAAACTTAATGATCATTAAAACTAACCACATATTAGAGTTGTTGTTGAGGGGTGATTTTCTTCTCCAGTGGAAGGAAAACTTAACTGATATGATTAAACAAAGCCGACAGGCAGACAGACAGACAGAGAACAACATTGATCTCTACATGAACAACATGGTCACATGGTGTTTTGGCTGTGGCTGTGGCCGCCGTCTGCCTGTTGGCCATAAGGAGCAACGGAAAAACAGTCATTTGCCATTTGGGTCTCTAAGACATTGGACTTTGCTTTGGCAGACCCCAAAATCTATTAAATGCTAAGAAATATGATGTTGTGATGTGGTCTGGCGTGCGGGGACTTAATGTCGTAAATTAATATTTTTGGGTTAATAACGGACAATTTATTTGAGGCGGGTGTGAATAACTGCCACAACATGGTGTTGCCTAAAACAGCCACAACAACAACAACTACAACCCATGAGGAGGCCAGTAGGACTTATTCACACATTGCAGCATGTTCATGGAGCTCTTTGGGCGAGTTAGCCGACAAAATCTATTTGCTATGTGGTCATAAGCCAATTAAACAGCAGTCAAGTTTGGGGAAAATTACAAATTATAGAATATTGACTAATTCGCAGAAAATCAGGGTAGTACTGGTGGTAGTAGTCTATTGGGAATATTTTGTATGCATTTAACACCAACAAGTAAAAACATGGTAAGTTCTGTTAGGGTGTATTTTGGGAAACCGTCACCATTTCAGGCAAAATTTGAAATTATAAACCGATTTTGACCATATTTGGTACAATTATTGGAAGTTGCAACAGATCACTACGTGCAAAATTTCTGCGCAATCGGACAACAATTGCTGCTTCTAGGGACCCAAGAAATCCAATCGGGAGATCGGTTTATATGGGAGCTATATAGGGTTATTTACCGATTTTTTTGGATTCTTCAAGTGCAAAATTTCTGCGCAATCGGACAACAATTGCTGCTTCTAGGGTCTCAAGAAATCCAATTGGGAGATCGGTTTATATGGGCCCTATATGGGGTTATTTACCGATTTTTTTTTTTGGATTCTTGTTTGAACCGTTGAGTGGAGCGGACATTTTGTTATATCACTACGCAGAAATTTTCCTGTAACTCGTAATAGGTCATCATTTTTGGAAGAAAAATTTAAGTCACTCAAGGAAAGCTGCTATAGAGGTATTCATAAGGCGGTTGATGGCCTGCGTCTGTTTCCAGTGGAGCGGCAGATCTAGAGCCCACGAGTAGGACACCCTAGACCCAACAGCTGCGGTGGTTGTATCAGGCCGTAGCATCTTGTCTGCTACTGAAGCCTCGACTGATGGAGCGTCGGCTCCAGGCTCCACTAGCCGACAGACAACTGGTCAGCAGGGGCTTTTGACGAAGACACCTGGCTCGAGTCTTAAGGACAAGGCCGATCCTATTCTTTCTTCGCATGGCTATAATTTGCCTAGGCCATCGGCCTTCCCCAGCAAACCAACACGTTCTTTAAGAGGTTGGAATAATAGAAGACGCATTGCTCTCAGGTTTATTGAGAGGCTTGGTGCGAATGATCCTAAGACTCTTACTAATAGGGAGAGGGCTTAGAATGAACTCCAGAGACACAACAGCTGCGGTGGTGGTATCAGGCCGTAGCATGTTGTCTGCTATTGAAGCCACGACTGGTGGAGCGTCGGCTCCAGGCTCCACTAGCCGACAGACAACTGGTCAGCAGGGGCTTTTGACGAAGACACCTAGCTCGAGTCCTGAGGACAAGGCCGAACCTATTCTTCCTTCGCATGCCAATAATTTGCCTAGGCCATCGGCCTTCCCCAGCAAACCAACACGCCCTTTAAGAAATTGGAATAATAGAAGACGCATCGCTCTCAGGTTTATTGAGAGGCTTGGTGCGAATGACCCTAAGACTCTCACTAATAGGGAGAGAGACTCCCTAAATTGAGCTCGGATATTCGCTGCACAGGCTACCCCAAAGACTACGCGTCTAGATTCGGAAACTGCACCGCAGTTAGTCAAAAGGCTGCAGTCACCTGGAGCGCATACCATGCCTAAAAGAACTAGGGCGAACAACAGTAAGTTGGGTGCAAAAACCTTTGCTAATGTCGCTAGGGACGTTTTGCTAATGTCTCTAGGGACAGTTTGATGATGGCAGTTGTTGACAACGGAGAAGAACAGGGCTGCATTCCTGGAAATAATTGGATTGGGATAGTCAATGGTCTGTCTTCAGTATACTCCGATGTCTTTGCGAAATTTCCTGGGTCTCCTCCAGTTTGTGACGATGCAGGCTGGTATTGGGGACGATACAGAAAAATTGCCTTCGGAGATCAACGCTCAATTGAAAAATATCCTTGTGCGCTAAAAAAAATTATTGAGATCTGGCTAGGTGCATCACTAGATTTAGTCAAGAAGGAAGATATTCCTTCTCGACTAATGGCGCATGTTTGGATACCAAGGATTTCCTCAGATCCTGAAGCGATACTTGGAAGACTTAGGGAATGTAATCCCCATATTTCAACCACCGACTGAAAGTTTGGTAGATTGGATGAGGCTGATGGTGACCGGAGATATGCTATAATCGTACTAAACACCGGCTGTCTCAGACCACAACAAGTCTAAAGGGGTTGTATCCTACTGTTTCAATAAATTGAAACTAAAGGTCTATAGAAGCGATGGGGTTGGGGAATCAGGAGACGACTCAGCAGTTGTTGCTAAACACTTGCCTGAGGAACTATAGACCACATGGCTAAAGTCTGGCGGATTGCAGGAGACTAAAAATCCCCCTGCCACAGTCGAGACAGGAGGGGATGGCATCGAAATGGGACCCGACAAGCCCTGTGTGGGTGGGTCACAAAGTTGGACTGAGCTCAAGATGTGCGCCCGCGGGGAATCAAGGAACTCAACAAGTACTTCGACAACAGCAGTTAGTGAAGCATCTAAGGAGAAATCGTCCACACCGCAAGTGTCCAATGTCTTAAGGAAAAGTGGTTCCACAACTTTCTCACCTGCCCCTGTAGGTGTACGGAAGTTCATCATGACATGTTCTAACGAATCTTATGAGGATGAACTCCTGGTGGAATCAGAAGATGAGGCTAACACAAAAGTAGTGGAAGTTCTGAATCCTGACTATGGTCCGGTTTCTACAGATAAATCTCTGTCATTGTAAGGCCGCTTCGGCGACACTTAAGCTCCTCCTGATGGCAGGGGGATTTGATGTGGTTCTTCTCCAGGAACCATGGGTGTGTGGAGGAATGGTTCGTCGACTAAGAGTTCCGGGATTTAAACTTCTCAAGGGTATGAGGAATGGGAGACACAGAGCCTGTATTCTTGCAAAGACCAGTCTACATGTTTTTCTTCTTCCGTCGCTAAGCACTTAAGATTCAGTAGTAGCCATCCTTGAAATAAACAAGTCTCATTACTGGCTGGTTTCCCTATATATGCCTCACGATTCAGAGATGCCGCCTTCAAACCAGAAGAAAATCTGATTTGGATAAATTTCGGCGCAAATTCTGCACGTCTACCCCTCTAGACCAGAAAAGGAAGTGGAAACTACGGAGAATATAGACATAGTGGTCAAGCGGATCATGAAGGCCCTGAATGACTCGCTTATGTCAGCATGCCCTAGTGCCAAGCCAAGGGGTAAACAGCGACCGCCATGGTCGACCCCAGAACTGGTTGGTCTAAGGAAGGACAACAGAAAACTCTTCAACAGAGCAAAAGCCACAAGAGCACCACTCGATTGAGACATCTACAAGGCTGAGTTATAAGGGCGAGTGGAGAAAGGCTCAGAAAAAATCCTGGGTTGAATTCTGCAGCTCCATAGAGAATACATCTGAGGCCTCTAGGCTAAGGAAGACTCTGTCCTCGAGAACTATTACGGTGGGGTATATTCAGAAGTCAGAGAATATATGGACATTGTCTAGTGAGGAAACACTAGAACTACGCGTTGATACACGTTGATGCATTGATCATGTGGCGACTCCTTGATACAATAACCGATGTTCCAGGCAGTGTGGATTACACCCTGTCTGAGCCGCTTTTTGATAAAAAGTACTATACCACTATTCCTGATAGAACCGATTGGAACTACGATATCCCTGGTAACAGAAGATACATAGATTTCTATACGGATGGTTCCAAACGAAACGACCAGATGGGCTTTGGGGTGTATTCTACCAATATCGAAATGGTTACCCGACCACTGCAGTGTGTATCAAGCGGAGATTCTTGGAATTAAGAAAGTGTTGAAATGGCTAAGATATAGTGTCATTACGACGATTGGCATAAATACCTTCTCAGACAGCCAGGCCGCCATTAAATCCCTGGAGAACGTATTTCTGAACACAAAAACCGCCCTCGACTGTCGCAGATCTCTCAACAAGATGGCTGAAATTCACCTGTTCTGGATGCCGGGCCACAGAGAATCCCAGAGAATTGTAAAGCGGATGAGCTTGCGAGACTAGGAACTACCCTACACATTCCAGGGATACTGGAATCTGTGGGTATGCCTCTAGCGACAGGTAAGCTAAGTTTTCAGGACCAGGCCCAAAGGACAACGAATGATAGATGGTCACAAAGAGCGGGCGGTGAGTACTCCAAAACTATGTGGCCTAAACTAGACTTGAAGAGTTTTACCGCTTTGCTATCATTGGCTAGAACAAACGTCTCAGTCATTGTGTCCGTCATGACAGGTCACTGTCTATTCGGAAAACATACTGACAGACTAAAGGTTGCCAGCAACGACTTTTGCAGAAGCTATGAGAACATCGAAGAAGAAGAGACTGTAGAACACCTTCTGTGTGTGTGTCCCGCACTAGCAGTCAAAAGGTGTTCCACTTTAGGTTCTCATTTCTTAGAAAACCTCTCTGATTTAGCGGATGTGAACATTCGCTAGGTGTTGGGCTTGTTAAAGCGATCTAGATGGTTCAACGGTAGGAATTAGGAGGCACCTTCCTACTTCTGTTCCTGTGGTATCACAATAGACGAAAACGTCTAAGTGAGTCTGATGGCAGACTGCCACTTAAACCTAACCTAACCTTACCTACATAAGTGATGATCGACAGTCTCCTTATCATCATCACACACCCTGCTGAAGTCCGTCACTCTTTGTGTTGCGTGATGTCAAAGACATGACGTTAAAACGGCAAATACTTCCTCAGCCCAAAGTACAGTTCTGCGAAATACAGATCCTTTGCCACTCAACAAGCCCCAACACCAGCCCGTGCCTTATTCGCGCGGTCATTGTGGAAATTGATGGATAGGTTGTATTTCTGACCATCTCGTCTGCTGCCCTGTTCCCCGTCTGAAAGACGCTATAAACTCCCGATGCCTGTATAATTCCCCGATTCCAGGGAACCCAATAAAGACTCCTAATAGAGCGGTAACTCTACCGCATCTTGAATAGGCCCTCTAAAAACATCCAGCTTTCGCCCCTTGGTGAAAAGTACCACCGCAGTCTTTCTGCGTTTGATGCCAATCCCATTGGACTTCGCTCTTCCAGCCAGCTTCCTCAACGCTTCCTTAACGAGATTCCTAATAGTCAGCCAGCCATCATGATGATGTCATGAGAAAAAGATTTCTTCCTCTCTAGTTCGAACACACAGTCTTGTCTCCTTTTTTTTTGTACGGGACATAGTAAGCTGAGGTTCCAATCATCAGTTATTAGTTTCTCTTGACAGATTTCGCAGACGAACTGATGCGAGGAGCATGGGTCATATTAGCGTGTCTCCTACTTCCTTTAATAGTTCTGATGGCAACCTATCGGCTCCTGTTGCCTTGATGTCTAATTTTTGGACTTTATTCTGACATCCTAACATCTCGATTTGCTCACACTCACGCCTTTCTGCCTGCTTTCTTGAGGATAGATTTTTTCCTCTCTCTACATTTCTCCTTTTTTTAGCTTGGCGCGTTGCTACTGACTGCGAAAAGCTCAGCGTCTGAACCAATTGTCGAAGCACTTTGCCACTCTGGTTGCTTCTTCTTCCACTCAACCGCTTCTTCAGGTCTCGAAAAACGGCATTCGGTCAGTCATCAAGTCAGGACTATACGGCGGATGGTTCACCAAAACGATGTTTTGAGTGCTCAAAAATGCAGTTGTTTTTGAGCCGATGTGTGAGATCTCGCATTGTAGTGGTGAAGAGTGATCCGTCCTCCACGGTTGGTTTTCCTGATTTCTGCGAAGACAACTGGCTAACAAATGGTTGTGTATCACCTAGAACTGACTGTTCTGCGTTGTTCTAGTAGAGCGATTGCGACGTGTCCAGTTTTTCCGATCAAAACAGTCGATAATTTGCTTGGAAGTACTTCGTGCGCGAGCAACTTTTGTTGGATTTAGCTCATCTTAAAACACCCGTACAGTGGACTTCTGTTTACTTTCGGGCTCATACGCGTAAATCCACGATTCACCGCCTCTCACGATGTCGTAGACGTGTTCCAAAGCACCGCGATCATATTTTTGTTGCATTTCTTTCGACCGAGCCTTTTTTTGAGCGATTGACAAATTGTGTGGGATCCAACGCGAACAAATTTTTTTGACGATCAAATGTTCATACAATATGGAATGTATGCTGGTCCCACTAATACCCAAAGTTGTCTCAACCTAGGATAGGTCACATGACGATCTTGCAATATCAGTTGGCGCACAGCATCAATGGTTTTTGGAACAACACAAAATTCATCTTGGATTGAACTACGACCTCGGTTGAATCCACCATACCATCGATAAACACTGGTCCTTGATGGAGCTTCATGGCCAAAAATTGAATTAAGTTCACCGATGCACTGTTGTTGAATTAATTCACGTCGAAAGTTGTAAAAAATAATCACATGAAAATGTTCACGATTTAATTCCATTTTTTGGGCGAGATGAATCTTTTCAGTTACTGTAAACAACACAAACAGCGCACGTGTGTCAAAAACATTCTGAGTACGTATAACCTCAAAAATGTCAAGCTTTACTATAGAGCTGTCCGTTGGCAGATTGCAACACAAAGGTTGCCCAATCCCAAAATATAAAAGGCAATCCTCGTATTTCGAAGCTTCTGGTTGTATCATGAGTTCCTTTAGGGTGAAATTTGGCATCAAGGTACGGATTCCACTGCATTTTCGAAGGAGTGGGCAATGGTTTGCAAATGCGTTGCTTTTGTATATAATAAATTCACAAACAAGAATTTGGATTTTTTTCGGGTCCAGGTCTGAAGGTGGGTTATTCCAAGTTAGGGGCATGGTATAACGTCAGTAGGTAATACCCCAAAAGAGTTTAAAGTTCTCTGGCCAAACATTTTTTAGAGCCCTCTAAAATCGAGAATAAAATTATCAGCGGTGGTTTTCCCCTCCTAATGCTGGCGACGTTTGTGAGGTTCTGTAAGATTTGATATGGTAAAGCCATGTCAAAACTTCTCCCCAAGAGGTGTGGCACTGCGCCACGCCGTTCGGACACGGCTATAAAAAGGAGGTCCCTTTTCGCATACCCATCCCTAAACACCCTTGAAACGGGCATATAGACCGAAGGGTACAATATGTGACTTATATGAAAGGTTATTAAGAGTAGAGCACGAATATGATAGAAAAATTTGGGGCCTGGTATACAAGTTTTTAATTCTATAGGGAATTTTTTTTCAAATTTTTTTTCTAGAGGAAATTTTGTCGAAAATAAATTTTACATTTTTCTCAAAATTTTATTTCTTCAGCAAATTATGTTAAAATTGTATTTCTATAGAAAATGTTCTTAAAGTTTTATTTCTATAGAAATTTTTTTCAAAATTTTATTTCTTCAGAAAATTTTGTCAAAATTTTATTTCTATAGAAAATTTTGTCAAAATTTTATTTCTATAGAAAATTTTGTCAAAATTTTATTTCTATAGAAAATTTTGTCAAAATTTTATTTCTAAAGAAAATTTTGTCAAAATTTTATTTCTATAGAAAATTTTGTCAAAATTTTATTTTTATAGAAAATTTTGTCAAAATTTTATTTCTATAGAAAATTTTGTCAAAATTTTATTTCTATAGAAAATTTTGTCAAAATTTTATTTCTATAGAAAATTTTGTCAAAATTTTATTTCTATAGAAAATTTTGTCAAAATTTTATTTCTATAGAAAATTTTGTCAAAATTTTATTTCTATAGAATATTTTGTCAAAAATTTATTTCTTTAGAAATTTTGACAAAACTTTTTGTTTTTTAGAATATTTTGTCAACATTTTTTTCAAGTATAGCAAAATTAACCTTCCCTCAGGAAGCTCAAACTTAATCCTTCCGTTCTCTAATTTCAACCCACAACATTGTGCCAATAACCAAGACATGCAGTCACGTTTAAAGACCTCCCATTAAGGTAACGTTTCACAGTCAATTAAAATAAATTCGTTTCAATATTTTATGAATCACTCAACCCATTTTGGCCTAAACAACAGACATCATAATTGGCAACAAGTCATGTTGCACATTGGCCATAGCGCTGAACTTGCATTGACTTTAAAGTTGTATGTTCTGCTTCCAGCAGCACCCCCTCTTGATATTGCCATAGTCCAACAAAGATACCGACTATCTTGGTGATCTATCTATACATGCACTCAGTTTGCCAAACATGGTCCTATCAGACAAGTCAATAATTAGATTTTGTCCAAGTCACACCTGCAAATTAAAACAATCAAAACGAGCATTAAGTCAAGTTTGGTCTATTGCTCGCATTTGCCTTTATAAGGCCATGCTGTAAAACTTTAGCCATAGACAGAGAGGGAATGGGGTTTTAAGTGGTCGAGTTGTAAAAGCTTCATCATACAATCCCGCCAAAGATTATCTTCCAAATGCAGTGGGAGTGTAGGGGGAACAGATTTTCCATTTACAAACAAATTGACATTGGCAGTGATATATATTCATATCGATGTTGTTGCTTTTTGACTAATCTCACCTTAGGCTTACATTTTTAATTCCTTTTTTAATTTATTCGTTACATTTGGAGCAGAGAAATTAATAATGATAAATGCCAATTAAGAATGTGCTGTTCTATGCGTATTTGTTGAATATTAGGGTGGAACGAATGGGTTTTCTACCCACTGGGTAGATACAAAACTCCATCATGATATCGGATGGCGGGCACCCCCCTACCCCTCACTACAAAACTTCACCCCAATTGAAAGGTTAACTGATCGGAATAATATGGAGTTCAAATGAAGCATATTTGAGAGTAGAATACGAATCTGACATCAATATTGGCCATAAAATCTCATGCGGTATATACCTCAAACAATCCCTTAAAAATAGACCCATCGAAACGATAGGGGACTCAATTGGAAGGTATTTGAGAATAGAAAACGAATATGATATTCATATTTACATCAAGTCTCAGGAGGCCTTCCTTCTCCCCAAAATCCACCCACCCTCCTTATAATTCTATATTAACATATAAAGCACCAAGTATCTGGGAAACCACCCGATGTCCACAAAAATTGTCTTGGAATCTGCTATTACCCATTTCTTCAAAATCGATTCAGATTAGAATCCGATTTTGATTTAAGAGCTATGGTTTATTAGGCAAACAGCTTCGTAGATTAAAAAATTGGGCACCCTAGTATACACACAGGGTGATGTACTATTGGGTTGCCCAAAAAGTAATTGTCGGTAATATAGTAGTAATATAGTCGGCGTTGACAAATTTTTTCAACGGCTTGTGCATTCTTTCTTCTGTCAGTTATCAGCTGTTACTTTCAGCTTGCTTTAGAAAAAAAGTGCGCGAAATTTTGTTTACATTTGTTTGTTTGGCGTCAATTTTAATATGGAGCCCACTAAGGAGCATTTTCGTCATATTTTACTTTATTATTTCCGTAAAGGAAAAAAGGCGGAGCAGGTTGCTAAAATGTTACGAGAAGTGTATGGTGATAAAGCCTTAAAAGGAAGACAGTGTCAAAATTGGTTTCGCAAATATGATTAAAGATGAGCCACGTTCAGGTCGGCCAAATAAAGTTGATGATGACAAAGCAAAGCATTAATCGCATTGGATCGTCATGTAACTGAGCGTGAGATAGGAGAGAAGTTAAATAGTCCAAAATCAACCGTTCATTATCACATAAAAAGTCTTGGACTGGTGAAAAAGCTTGATATTTGGGTACCACATGTATTGAAAGAAATTCATTTAACAAACCGAATCAACGCTTGTGATATGCACCTTAAACGCAATGAATTCGATCCGTTTTTAAAACGAATCATAACTGGGGATGAAAAATGGATTGTTTACAACAACGTTAGTCGAAAACGATCATGGTCCAAGCATGGTGAACCAGCTCAAACCACTTCAAAGGCTGATATCCACCAAAAGCAGGTTATGCTGTCTGTTTGGTGGGATTGGAAAGTTGTGGTATATTTTGAGCTGCTTCCAAGGAACCAAACGATTAATTCGGATGTTTACTGTCAACAATTGGACAAATTGAATACAGCCATCAAGGAGAAGCGACCAGAATTGGTCAATCGTAAAGGTGTCATATTCCACCAGGACAACGCTAGACCGCACACATCTTTGGTCACTCGCCAAAAACTGAGTAAGCTTGGCTGGGAACTTTTGATGCATCCACCATATAGCCCTGACCTTGCACCATCAGACTACCATTTATTTCGATCTTTGCAGAACTCCTTAAATGGTAAAACTTTCGCCAATGATGATAAAGGCCAGAAGTTCTATGAGAGTGGAATACTAAATTTGTCAGGAAGATGGCAAAAGGTTATCGAACAAAATGGCAATTATATATTTGATTAAAGTTCATTCTAAGTTTTATTCAAAATGCATTTACTTTCTTTTAAAAAATCCGCAATTACCTTTTGGGCAACCCAATACATTCAAACGTTTTTACTTTAAAATCTTGATGTTTTTATAATGACAAATAAATTGTCGAGAAATGTAATAAATTAAAACCATAAAAGGACTCTAGAAAACGTTTTGTGTACATGTAAGTGTTCATTTTTTAAAAGACGCCATGAGTATTATGCGACAAATAGTTTGCCGTAGTCGTTTAATAATAAACAATTAAAACAATCAAACTGGAAATGTAAAAAAAGAGAGCAATTACACAACGTGTGTGGCAAAAAAAAAAATAAAATAATTAAGTCACATTAATTATCCATTTAAGGAACGCATTTGCTATGATTTATTAAATCAATTCAAAAATATAAATAAAGAAAATTGTGTAAAAAACCATTATTAATAAATAAAGAAATTATTACTTAAAACCAAGGTTCTTAACATGGTATCAGATGTATTTTTTATACCCTCCACCATAGGATGGGGGCATACTAATTTCGTCATTCTGTTTGTAACTACTCGAAATATTCGTCTGAGACCCCATAAAGTATATATGTTCTTGATCGTCGTGACATTTTATGTCGACCTAGCCATGTCGGTCCGTCTGTCCGTACGACCGTCCGTCTATCTGTCGAAAGCTCGCTAACTTTCGAAGGAGTAAAGCTAGCCGCTTGAAATTTTGCACAAATACTTCTTATTAGTGTAGGTCGGTTGGGATTGTAAATGGGCCATATCGGTCCATGTTTTGATATAGCTGCCATATACACCGATCTTGGGTCTTGACTTCTTGAACCTCTAGAGGGCGCAATTCTAATCCAATTTAAATGAAGATTTTCACAACTTGTTTTGTTATGATATCCAACAACTGAGATAAGTATGATTCAAATCGGTCCATAACCTGATATAGCTGCCATATTAAACGATCTTGGGTCTTGACTTCTTGATCCTCTTGAGGGCGCAATTCTAATCCGATTGGAATGAAATTTATCAGAACTTGTTTTGTTATGATATCCAACAACTGTGCCAAGTTTGGTTCAAATCGGTCCATAACCTGATATATCTGTCATATACACCGATCTTGGGTCTTGACTTCTTGAACCTCTAGAGGACGCAATTCTAATCCGATTGGAAAAACATTTTACACAACATGTTTTGTTATGATATCGAACAACTGTGCGAAGTATGCTTCAAATCGGTCCATAACCTGATATAGCTGCCATATAAACCGTGGGTATTGACTTCTTGAGCCTCTAGAGGGCGCATTTCTAATCCGATTGGAATGAAATTTTGCACGAAGTCTTTTCTTATGATTTCTATCAACTGTGCCAAATAAGGTTCAAATCAGTTCATAACCTGATATAGCTGCCATATAAACCGATCTGTGATCTTGACTTCTTGAGCCTCTAGAGGTCGCAATTATTATCCGATTTGCCTGAAATTTTGTACGACGGATCCTCTCATAACCATCAACATACGTGTTTATTATGGTCTGAATCGGTTTATTGCCTGATACATATAAATCGATTTCTCTATTTTACTTCTTATTCGAATTGGCTGACATTTTACACAGGTCTCCAACATACAATTTAATTGTGGTCCAATCCGGACCATATCTTGATATTGCTCTAATAACAGAGCAAATCTTTTCTTTTATCCTATTTTTGCCTAAGAAGAGATGCCGGGAAACAAACTCGACAAATGCGATACATGGTGGAGGGTATATAAAATTCGGCCCGGCCGAACTTAGCACGCATTGGGAAAATTAATTAGATGTATGTCAGGATTCACTGAATAAGGTGAAGCCCAGCGATTCTATTGGTGAACCCTGGATGCATGTATAAGGTATTCTATAACAATTGAAATCAATTTTGACAAATTTGTTTGTATGATAGGGGAATATATGGACGCAATAAGCCAGCGGTTGCCGAAGGATTGCCAGCTATGACCGTTTTAATCAAGACAATGCAAGCACACAAACAACGAGTGCAAATGTTTTCAGCAAGGACCTTATTTGGCAGAATAAGTTGCCCAAATTGCTCTATAATATGATTTAGCTCCCATAAAAACTCCCATAAAAACTTCCGATTAGTTTTCTACGACCCACAGAAGCTTCAATTTGGTGCTTTAAGTACACATATACACTTTGGCAGAATTCATGGTTGTGGGTTAACAATTGGGTTGCCCAAAAAGTAATTGCGGATTTTTCATATAGTCGGCGTTGACAAATTATTTCACAGCTTGTGACTCTGTAATTGCATTCTTTCTTCTGTCAGTTATCAGCTGTTACTTTTAGCATGCTTTAGAAAAAAAGTGTAAAAAAAGTATATTTGATTAAAGTTCATGCTAAGTTTTATTAAAAATGCATTTACTTTCTTTTAAAAAATCCGCAATTACTTTTTGGGCAACCCAATACATTCGGCCCGGCCAAACTTTTTTTGTAAGTACTTATGCTTGGAGGCCACCGTAGCGCAGAGGATATCATGTCAGCCTATGACGCTGAACGCCTGGGTTCGAATCCTGGCGAGACCATCAGAAAACATGTTCAGCGGTGGTTTTCCCCTCCTAATGCTGGCAACATTTGTGAGGTACTATGCCATGTAAAACTTCTCTCCAAAGAGGTGTCGCACTGCGGCACGCCTTTTGGACTCGGCTATAAAAAGGAGGCCCCATATCATTGAACTAAAAACTTGAATCGGAAGGCACTCATTGATATGTGAGAAGTTTGCCCCTATTTCTTAGTGGAATGTTCATGGGCAAAATTTGCATTTGGTCTATGAATTCGCTCGGAGGGCTTAGGGTCGTTTAAGTTTGCATATTAGATGTACTTCATTCTTAAAAAATTTTATTTGAGCTCGATATTTCCATGGAGATTTTGGGAGTGGGAAGGCCTTTAAGGTGGTGGTGTGGACCCCCAAGGAGGACTCCCGAAAGTGGGTATGAATATCATGCTACCAAATACCTTTAATTTGAACCCCGTATTGCCATGATCGGTAAATATGTATGTCCGATTTAGGGGTATTTTTGGGGGTAAGGTGGTCCCCAGATACTTAGTGCTGAAAAAATATCAGCATCGTGCTCTACTCTCAAGGACATTTATTTAAACCCCATATTGCCATTGGTTTAGGGAGAGTCTCATATATGGCTCCAGGATGGTGCCAGGAAAATGGGATTGGGGGTATTTTCTGAGACACCTGACATCGATCTTTGAGACTGCCGGGCGAGTGTATATGGTCTGTGAGGCGGAAGCCTGTGACATTTCGATATAGGGGCGAGATGGGAATCTGTACATGAATGACAAACTATCAGGACACCCTGGCCTACCGTCGATCGAAGGAGGACGAAGGAACTGTGGGCCTTTGATAGGGTATCCAACTCTATTGTTTCCTCTATTGTCCCCCAAACACTTGACCTCAAAATTGGTCATCTAATTCAAATACCTTTCATTTGATCCACATTGACATGGTCTGTAAATATGTCCGATTTAATGATGTTTATGGCAGTGGGGTGGTCTCCCAAGCACTTGGCCCTGAAAATGTATCAGCATCGTGCTCTACTCTCAAATATCATTTATTTGAACCCCATATCGTTATTGGTCTCAAAATTGGATATCAAATTTGTTTTATAATCTCAAATACCTTTCATTTAAGCCCCTTATTGCAAAAGACAGTATATCAGTATACAATCAATATCGAGCTCCACTCTCTTTAAGACCCAAATTGTCATGATGAGCAAATACGTCCTTTATGGGGGTTCTTAGGGAAGGGGACGTCCCCTAGACAGTTTGTCCCAAATGTTGATATAAGGATCGAGGACTACTTCATTTGAGCCCCATATTTCCATAGTCGGCAAACATGTTCGGTTTGGGGGGTGTTTTGGGAGTTGGGGCGGCCACTCAGTGACTTGGCCCTGAAAATATATATCAGATTCGTGTTGTACTCTAAAATACTTCATATTTGAGCCCCATATGGTCAGCAAATACGTCCTATTTGGTTAATGTTATGGGCGTGGTGTGGCTCCATAGACACTTTTACCCGAATATTGATATCAGATTCGTACTTTACTACCCAAGGCCTTTTTTTCATTTGAGACCCATATTACAATGGTCGTAAATTTATCCTCTTTGGGGGGTATTTTCGGGGAGGGGCGGCCCCCCAAACACTGGTCCCACATTTGGCTATCAGATTCGTATTCTTCGCTCAAATACCTCTCATTTCAGCCCCATATTGCCATGGTTAGTAAATAAGTCCTGTTTGGGGGTTGAAGTGATCTCCCGACAATAAGATTTCAGATACGCTTTCAAATCTCGAATGCCTTTTGTTCTCGTGATTGATGTACATATTTATTTAGTGGGTTTTAGGGGTGGGGCGGCCTCCCTAAGTACCCCATATGAAATTTGAAAACTAAATTTTGGTTTTTAAGTTACTATAAGAAAGCACACAAAATTTAAACCTTAACTTAAATCGCACCACCCATCTCCGAGATCTGGCGTTTCTGAGAATTTGTGTAAGATATCACAAAATGTAGTACCCTATTTTCACCTCGGGATCATTATGCACATTCTATGAAAATTTCACGAAAATCGGATACGCCTCTAGAGGGCGCAATTAGTATCCGATGATGATCAGATTTGGATCATGGTATAGTTACTGAAAGTCATAACAAAACATCTCATGCAAAATTTCAACCAAATCGGATAAGAATTGCGCCCTCTAGAGGCTCATAAACTTAAGATTCGAGATTGGTTTATATGGTAGTTATGGATCATACTTGGCATTGTTAGTGGAAGTCGTAACAAAACACCTCATGCAATTTTTCAGTCAAATTGGATAAGAATTTGTCCCCTCTAGAGGCTCAAGAATTAAAGATTCGTGATTGGTCCTTTATAATCCCAACTAACCTACACTAATAGCAAGTATTTGTGCCAAATAAAGGGTGATTTTTTTGAGGTTAGGATTTTCATGCATTAGTATTTGACAGATCACGTGGGATTTCAGACATGGTGTCAAAGAGAAAGATGCTCAGTATGCTTTGACATTTCATCATGAATAGACTTACTAACGAGCAACGCTTGCAAATCATTGAATTTTATTACCAAAATCAGTGTTCGGTTCGAAATGTGTTCATTCACCGTAACGTTGCGTCCAACAGCATCTTTGAAAAAATACGGTCCAATGATTCCACCAGCGTACAAACCACACCAAACAGTGCATTTTTCGGGATGCATGGGCAGTTCTTGAACGGCTTCTGGTTGCTCTTCACTCCAAATGCGGCAATTTTGCTTATTTACGTAGCCATTCAACCAGAAATGAGCCTCATCGCTGAACGGTGAATGAACACATTTCGAACCGAACACTGATTTTGGTAATAAAATTCAATGATTTGCAAGCGTTGCTCGTTAGTAAGTCTATTCATGATGAAATGTCAAAGCATACTGAGCATCTTTCTCTTTGACACCATGTCTGAAATCCCACGTGATCTGTTAAATACTAATGCATGAAAATCCTAACCTCAAAAAAATCACCCTTTATCAAGCACGTATGTAGTTCTACTCCTCGACCTAGATAAACAGATTGACGGATATGGCTAAATCGACTTGGTATGTTAAGAGGATCAACAATATATATACTTTGTTGGATCTCAGATAAATATTTCGATGTGTTAAAAACGGAATGACGAAGTTAGTAAACCCCCACCCTATGGTGGAGGGTATAAAAAAGGGAGAAATGAGCTTCTTCGAACCATGGGGAAGGCTATGCAGCACTAATGGGTCTTGAGTCTTCAAGGGGTGGCGAGCAACAAGGCTGCTCAGGAACTGACCAGGAACGTACAAGCAATGCGTGTGCTATGATTTTAAGGAGCCCTCGCTTGTGCGCACTTTTTGGTAGGGTGGAAGAATGAGGCGCTGGCTGGTGTTGTGGAATGCCGGATGGCGAAGACCCTGTGTTCGAGTATATCACAAAGCAGGACATCGCTTATCCTGCAACTGAGGAAGCTTGACTTCGGATTACTGATAGCAGTCCTGACTAAGCAGTCCTTGCAAAGTGAGATCTGTGACGTCGCTGTGGACACGGAGAAACGGAGTTGTGCAGGGCGTACGTTGGCGAGGAAGATATGGAGACGGTGGAGTACTTTTTGTTTCAGTAGCGGCCGGATCATTCTCTCACCGACCGGCCGGATCATTCTCTCACCGATGAAAGCTTCTACCTTGTCCGCCTGGTTTCCGATTTTTTATCTTGTGCGTTTCCATTTTTCTGTCGTTTCTGCTGTCTTGCACCTTACTGGAGTGTATCTCCATATTCTTAATCTTGAAATGTACAGGAGTCAGAACGAAGTGCGGAAATTGTACCAAAGAATTAAACATCAAACCGATGACTTTGGTGCAGGCACATCCTCCTGCAGATACAAATATAGTATGGTAACTGACACAGATAGTGTGTTGGGAATATGGAAAGAATATTTTACCCAACGGCTAGTGTTCGACGATTGCAGCGAACCAGAATCCCTGATGATGGTATAGAATGTTTACCTCCTAGTCAGAACGAGGTCCAAGTAACAGTGTCTCGACTAAAGAACAACAAGGCAGCAGGAACCGACGGGTTACCCGCTGAACTATTTAAGACCGGAGCCGACACGCTGATAAGGCATATGCATCAGCTAATCTACGCAATCTAGCTAGAAGAAAGCATACCCGATGATGTGAACCTCAGCATAGTATGTCCCGTACATAAAAAGGAGACAAGACGGAATGTGCCAACTACAGAGGAATAAGTCTCCGTACCATTGCATACAAGAGACTCTCGAGCATAGTATGTGAAAGATTAAAACCTTAAGTCAATGAGATAATAGGACCCTATCAATGCGGCTTTAGACCTGGTAATTCCACCATAGGCCAGATATTCACACAGCGTCAAAGGAAAGGAATGGAACAGATATTCAAACTGGAAAAGACCCGAGAAGGACAAATCAACACCTACCTCTGTTGATTATAAAGCCGCTTTCGATAGCCCTGTAAGTTCAACGGTATTTCAACCATGTCTGAGTTTGGTATTCCTGCAAAATTAATAAGATTGCAGGATGACACTTGCTGAAACACTTTCCTCAGTAAGAATGGGAAAGAATCTCTCCGAACCATTCAATACCAAACGAGGTTTCAGACAATGAGACAGCCTATCGTGTGATCTCTTTAATATCCTGTTGGAGGAGATTATACGAGATGCAGATGTGAATAGATATGGCACACTAATCACAAGAGAACACATGCTACTCGCCTATGCCGACCGAAAGTAGTAACTGCTGCCTTTGAAAGAATCGAAAGAGAGTCAGTGAAAATGGGTCTGGCAGTAAATGGAGATAAGACGAAATGGATGGTTTCAACTCCCAAAAAAGCCTTGCACAACCGAACAGATAAAGAAAATGAACAAAGTTGGGAACCACAACTTTAAGATAGTCAATATCTTTATCTACCTCGGCACCGCCGTTACCGAAACAAATGACACCAGTTTTGAAATAAAGCCAAGAATAATACTGGCAAACAGATGCTACTTTGGATTAAGTAGGCAGTTTAGAAACAAGGCTACCTCTTGACAGACGAAGAAAACACTATACAAGAGCCTGATACTACCAGTGCTGTTATATGGTTCTGAAGCATGGGTAATTGTGAAAGCAGACGAGGCAGTGCTTGGAGTGTTTGAGAGAAAGACACCAGTTTTGAAATAAAGCGAAGAATAATACTGGCAAACAGATGCTACTTTGGATTAAGTAGGCGGTTTAGAAACAAGGCCACCTCTTGACAGACGAAGAAAACACTATACAAGAGACTGGTGCTACCCGTGATGTTGGCTCCGAGGCCTGTGTACTTGTGAAAGCAGACGAGGCAGCGCTTGGAGTTTTTGAGAGAAAGATTCTGCGTAAAGTATATGGACCAATTTGCGTTAATGGAGAATATATAATCTAGCGACATCTAACGTAACCTTGTTGTTGTTGTTTTTGTAGCAGTTTATTGTGTAATATCTTTCGTCTGCTTGATTCTGTTGAGTGTCAAGACCCAGGAACTCCGCGACTAAGATGGGGTGCGTCCACAGGGATCTGGGTCTGAGTCGAGTGGGTCTGGCCGGGCAGTTAAACAGGTGACGTGTATCGTGCGGTCCCTGGTTACAATCGGGACATACATCTTGCACGTCGGCATCAATCCTAGCTCTGTGGGAATTGAGGCGGCTGCATCTGCCGGAACGTAATTGAGCCAGAACCACTCTGGTTTGCCGGGGGAGGTCGATTTCTTCGGGTGCAATGGGTGGCGGTCGTTCTCCAAGGACTACATTCACCCGGTAGCCAATTAACGCGTCTGCTACCGTGTCTGCATGAATGTTGTTCAGACCCGCTTGATATGCCGCTTGATCTAGAGGTTCTCTCTTGTAGCGCTGGACCTCACGCTCTAGATCGTGTAGACCAATCTTCAGGCTTCTGGGCGGTGGGTATCTATCCACAAGATGATGATTTGGATGATTTCTGCGATAACAGCCCAAAAGGTATTGCTTAGACAGCATGTAGTTATGTCTTCGCACTGGTAGGATCTTTGTCTCCTGATGGAGGTGGTCCACATGAGAACTAAGCAGACAGCCCGTCGCAGTTCGGAGGGCGGCATTCTGACAGATCTGAATATTATTCCACTGCGTGTCACAAAGTTGACGTGACCACACTGGCGCTGCATAACTTACCACAGACCGGCCAATTGCTTTGTACGTGGTCAACAAGGTTTCTTTGTCTGCACCCCAAGTGCTGCCAGCGAGTGACTTGAGGACCTTGTTTCTACTTTTGACTTTATTGCAGATTGCTGTGGCATGTGGGGAGAAAGTGTAGGAGCTGTCAAATGTGACGCCAAGTATTTTGGGACACTTGATGGTCGGAATCATTTCTCCATCGACCATCACAGTCAGCTCAGAATTCACCTCACGCGTATTTGTAGTGAACAGTGTGGCTGAAGATTTGGTGGCGGATATCTTCAGATTTCTTGCAGCGAAATATGAGGCAAGCTCGTTGAGGTAGACGTTCAAAATATCGCAGATGTCATCAATGGGTGGGGGGCCTGATGCCATGATCGTACAGTCGTCCGCATATGATACGATCTCTATGCCGTCTGGAGGAGGTGGGATGGAGGAGAGGTAGAGGTTAAACAGAGCCGGAGATATCACCCCACCTTGGGGAACTCCCTGTTTCACTCTACGGTGTTTTAACTTCTTATCCCTAAATTCCACAAATGACTGGCGGCCACACAGATAATTCGCGACCCAACGTTTCAGGCCTGGCTAGAGGGACGTGTTGGCGATGTCCTCAAATAATTTGGCATGGCTGACCGTGTCGAATGCCTTCGATAGGTCCAGTGCCACGAGGACCGTCCTATCACATAGCCTGGGTTGATTGAAGCCACGGCAGATGTGTGTGGTGATGGCATGCAAAGCTGTTGTTGTGCTGTGCAGTCTCCGAAATCCGTGTTGATGCTCGGCGAATGGAAATTCTCCTACGAGGCTCGGGAGGAGTAATGCCTCAAGCGTCTTAGCCACTGGTGAGAGAAGGGAGATCGGTCTGTACGACTCCCCCAAACTCGGGTCTTTACCAGGCTTCAGTAGCGGGATCACTCTGCCCATTTTCCAGACATCGGGAACTATAAGAGTGTTCAATGACAGGTTAAGGACAGTGGTAAGGTACTCAACTCCAGGTAAATCCAGATTCTTCAGCATCATTGTAGAGATTCCGTCGGGGCCCAACGCCTTGGTAGGTTTGGCGCCACGAATGACATTCGTAACTTCGCCCACGGTAAATTGTGGTGGCTGTTCATCGGCTCGGAGACCACGAATACGGCGAATGGCTCCCCTCCTTGCCCTGTCTCTCTCGGGATGCACAATAAATTGACGGTTGAACAACCTGGCGCATCTCTTCGGATCAGTCACGGTTAACTCGCCGAAAGTGACTGAGGTCCTGTCGTCCCGTCTACCGGGGTTCGAGAGAGATTTAACAGTGGCCCACAATTTGCCTGCACCGGTGCCTAAGTTACATTGCTCCAAGTGTTCCAGCCACAAATTCCGCTTATGTTCATTGACTACCCTGTTTATTTCCAGATTCAGCTCGCTGATTCTGAGGTTAGCGGGGTCCATAGCACGAATCCCATCACGCTCGTCTGCGAGTACCACTGCTTGCGCCGGGAAATTGGGTCGCACTTGCGGTATTCGACCGGCTGGTATAAAGCGAGCGGCTGCTGCGTTGATGATGTCTCGGATTTTCCTCTCGGCCACAAGCACATCAAAGGGGGGTGGCAGTTCATTGAAGCGGCGATTGGTATACTCTCTGAAGCCAGTCCAATTGGCCTTCTTGTAATTGATGAACGTCGGCGCTCAGAGGTTATGAAGTCGGGTGGTCGGTCGATGGTGAGGATTATGGGGAGGTGGTCTGACCCCAAAGAGATGACGGCTTGCCAGGATACGTCACTCAGGAGATCAGGGGATGCGATTGAGATGTCTGGCGAGCTGCTGCACCTCCTCGTAATCCTAGTGGGGGCATCCTCATTCACCGTGCAAAACGTGGAGCTATCTATCTGCTCTGCCAAAGCTATGCCACGCTGGTCGTTACCTAGGGGAGAATGCCATGACGAGTGATGTGCATTAAAATCCCCCAGAACCAGACGACTATGGCCAGATAGCAACCCACTTATGTCGGGGCTGTAGGCCTGGCCATTAATCGGGACACAGCTACCAACCGGCGGTATATACACGTTGTATATCTCTTTCTCGGCAGTACCAGACCTGACTGCTACCCCCATACATTCCATGTATGGGTCACTAGCGTCAAGCGCAGGCGAGATAGGTCTATACTGCACGGAATGGTGTATAACGAAGGCCAATCCCCCACCTCCATTCCTTGAGCGATCCTTACGTAGCACATTGTAGCCGTGACAACTGTGCAAGCTGCAGGTGTTAGTCAGCTTTGTCTCCTGGATCGCTGCGACCGATATGCTCTTCCGACTCATAAAATCTACAATCTCATCAATCTTGCCTCGCAGTCCATTGCAGTTTAACTGCAAGAACGATACATTTCCCGACACTGGCCTGGCAATAGTAGGGCTAGGGTGCTGTCGTTGCATAAATTGCCGTACGGGAGAGGTCGGGGGGGTCACATAGTCCGACGACGAGGACGCCGAAGGCGACGACGGCGACGCTTGTGACCCACTGCTGGCTATGTTCGCACAGCACCTAGCGACATAGCCAGTATGACTATACTCCCGTAGCGAAGTTAGGCCAGAGCAAAAACGGAAATGTACCCACTCCAAGCACCGGTTACACCTCACCGACACTGACCGATGATGAAGGCGGTTCTGGCAAACGGAACAGAACCAGGGTCCGGGGTTCTTTTCAATCCCGGCACGGACCAGAAGCATACGGAGAAGGCACTCCGGGATGTGCCTCTCCCATGACGAAAAAAGACGAACACGTACACTGAGGCGGCAGCCCTTGCCGATGGAGATTCCATCGGGTCAATCCGGTGCGTACAACCGGCTGCCATGGGATTGAACGTAACCTTACCATGGTTGGGTTGGTTTTTGATTAAATCAAAAAGCTTTTTTTTGTTTTTGCAAACACTAAATAGAAATGAGAAACATAAGATTCATATATGTATTTTGTTTATTTAATTAAAAAAGTTTTGTTGTATAATTTTTCTTTTTATTTTAAGAGTATTGCAAAACAATTTCATTATTGTTAGTTTTACCGAGTATTGAGTATTCTCTTGTTCTGAATGGAAGATGTAAAAATGCGCAAAGATTTACAATTTTGATTATAATGCCAATTGTTATATGAATGGAAGAATTTCGACAAAATTGGCAATTATAAAAACATAAAAAAAAGACTTTATATGCCAACGTATATGTATGTATGTATGGTATGCATGCATTAATGTTTAAATTTAAAAAAAAGTATATATTTATAAAAAAAAATTAAAGTACAAAGGTAAAATTGTATGAACGGAAGACATTAGATCATATAAGGCTCACTTTTGATTTTTTGTTTTGTTTTTCTTTTTACTTTAATTAATATTAAGTAGTAATGAAAGGCAAAATGGATGAATGAATGAATTCGTATGTATGTATGTTCGGTATGCTTGTATGACAAAGTACGAGTACTTACTAAGTAGTTTAGTTCTTTAGGAAATATTGTGTAAAAATAATGTCATTTTGTAAACTTATATCAGTTTGAAGCATAGATCCTCTTCAAACAGAGAAGTCAGCGATGAGTTCATGTCATTGATGACCATGTTGTTGGTGGGATAAGTACAGCTTGCTGCAATATTTGTCTGGCCAGCCACAGGGGCAGCAGCGGCGGCAGCAGGAGCAACACCACCCCCTGCTGCGGCAACTGGGCCCATAGCCGGATTGTTGGGGTCGCAATATAAAGCATTCTCATTGGGAGCATTCTTGTTGGAGGACTTCAACCAGCTCTGGCAGTTCTGCACATATTCCAGAGTACGCTGATAGGCATCAGTTTGCATGGCATTGCCCGCATTGTTCGCGTATGAGGGATTGGTACTGCTCTCATTGTGAAAGGTGGTTGAGGAAATGCTGGTGTATTGATTGTAGGCGCTGGTGCCGGCGGGATTATTGGTGCATACAGCCGGTGACATTTGTGATTGGGATATATCGTTACATTGTATTTCATGGGGCGCATGGCGAACTCCAGCCGTTTGCCCCTGTTCAGTTCTCCAATCCACTAGGCTGGTCATGGAGCTGTCGACTGGATCGTTGTTAGCACAAGTGGCTGCCGTTACTGCTGCGGGACAACTTTCACGCTTTTGGTGACTTGTACTCATGGGATATTGGGAATAGTAATTGGCACAGTCGTAATATGGCGGATATTTCATATAGTGATGGCCATCATAGGAATATATATCGTAGTTCCTATGTGAGTTATTGCCATTGTTGGCAGCCGGTGGGTTTGGAGGCATCATTGTACTGTTATGCATGGGCTGTAAAAATCTCGTCTGATTTGTGTTCATGCCTTGTGTCTCGGCGTTATTGCGTTCGGCATGCTTGGCCACTTGGTTTAGGTATTGCAACATCTCGTCGGGCAGGACTAGTAATTTATTCTCAATCAACTCATCCTCATCCACCTCATCGAGGTTGATCTTCTCATTGGGATGGTGATCCAAAGAGACCTCCATAAGTTCCCTGGCCTCGGCGGACCGGGACCTGTTCACTTGTTCTATGGCTTTGACAAGCTGCGTTGTCAACAGTGAATACGTGAAGGAAGATGGGCAGGACATAATCAATTTCACTGCCTTGGGAGCCTCGGAGAAACGCCTATCCAACAATGGCTTATTCTTAGCCGGCAGCACTGAGGACAATCTCAAAGTACTGGGTATGGAGTAGCGTCCATTTTGCCTTAGATGTCTTAAATATGTGGACGAGAGTAGCGAACACTGCAACTGATGCAAATGCTTTGCTATCAAATGCGACGAAGGTGGAGGGGGTAGATTTGACATTTTCTCCTTGTTGACATTGACAAAGGGATTGTTGAGGTGGTGATCATTTCTATAGCCTTGGCCCATGTGGGCCATCATGGGATCCTGATCGACACGCTCCCTTATGGGATTCATTTGCGCCGTATTCATGTTATACATTTGGCTGGAACGCCTCGAACATCCCGGCGAAATGGGATCATATAATGAACCAGCATTAAACGAAGTATGTGGCCTTATGGTCGACATGGAAGACTGATGTGAACACTGACTGCTGCGCCGACTGTTCATGCTGCAATAATAGCTGCTGGTATTCGAGTTTTGGCTGTCTCGCCGCATGGCCTGACTGGAGGGATCCAGTTCGGAAAACTGTTTTGTACAAGATGGCACTGTGGTGGTCTCCTCAACATTTGTTTCCATTTTCAGTTCGGTTATACGCTGATTAAGTTCCCTCATGCCAATGCCCATGCTGGGAGCCCCAAAGTGTTTAGTTTGCAAACGTGACCGCATTCTTTGCGGTGAAGTATCTGCGGCAATTCTCGATGCCCCAACTCCTCCTCCACCTCCGAGCGAATTCATGCGGTCACCGGGACCACCAATGCCCACCATTGTTCGCAGCACCAGTGGCAGTTCGGCTACATCCACCCCATCGGCATATGTTGCCCAATAGCTCTCCTCGTTCGAGGCAAAGTCGCTGTTGGCCGCATACTCATAGCCACCCATTGGGCCATTCCATTCATTGTCTTCGCCTTCGAGTACTTCGGCAACCGCAGCCGATCTGATAATGGGATTTTGGAACATGCCGCGTATATGTGCTTTGGGCGAGGGATTCACATTGAACTCTTTCTTGATGCTTTGGCTGCCCGAGCTGCTGCTGCCTTGGAAATATTCCCGTATGTGGTTGTTCTTCTCATTCAACTTATCATCGCCATCGTATTTGTTTTCATTGAAGCCTTTGTGCCGCTTATTGGCATAGAATTCGGCACCATGCACGCTCTTCACGTGTTTCCTCAATGAGCTGGGATCAGTGTAGCGCTTCAAACAGCCCGGGGCATTGCAGATATAAGGTTTCTGAAATGTTGCAAAGACAAAGCGCAGACAAGTTGTGTTAAGTGCAATACATTTCATGGCAAGAGAAAAATCATTTGAGCAAAGATGAATACATTGCCCAGCTCTCATCCACATAGGTAAGTGGTAAGTAACTTTGGTGTTTAACCATCAAAAAAAACCTACTGCTCTTATGTTGTAAAATGAAATTCGAATCGAAGAGCAAGCATAGCTCAACCAACATGACATTTGCCTCACTTACCTCATTGCTATGCGTGCGGTTTTGATGCTTTGCTCGATCGCTGGCATTGCTAAAAGCTTTAGTGCAACCTGGATATTCGCAAGTGTAAGGTTTTTCTCCTGTGTGGGATCTCAAGTGTGTTTTTAAATTTTCCAAACGAGAATAAGCTTTGCCACATCCTTCAAACTAAACAAACCAAACCAAAAAAAGCAAAGTGAGTAGAGCCATAAACAGAAAAACACCAAAAAATCAAAAATCAAAATACCAACCGTGCATTTGTGCGGCTTCTCCCCCGTGTGACGTCGCATATGCACAACCAGCATGTATTGTGCCTTAAAAGGCTTTTCTCCTCTCGAACAGTTTTCCCAGCGGCATACAAAAGTTTTCTTATTATTTTGTATATGGTGGTTGTTGATGTGACGCACCAAGTCTTCCAAGTTGCCAAACTCAATTTCACAATCCTTCCAATGGCAATTGGTTTCCTCAAAGTCCAAAGGTTCATCTTTCAGGTCGGTGGTATCTGCACTGGCACAATCATAGTGTGGTGTGGCATTGGGCGAAGGTTCACTTTGAGGTTTGCTGTTTTTGTTTTCATGGCATTGGCCAGAGAATTTTGTATAGCACTTTCGTGATTTTTTGTTTTCCACAGCTGAAGCACTGTCAGCTTCCTGAAGTGTGACATCACTACATGACGAGGAAATGGGTTCGACTGGAAGACGTGGTGGTTCCTCATGATGCTAAATGAACAACAGTGAATAGAAATAAACAGTGAAGAGAAGTTAGAAGTTACAGTGAATGGAAGTTAGAAGTTTAACAAATAATTTAAGTATAAAATACGAATTAAGGAAAACTATTCCCTTGGCCTCAATAAAAGAAAAGGTTTTAAAAAACACAAGTAAAAGCGTGCTAAGTTCGGCCGGGCCGAATCTTATATACCCTCCACCATGGATCGCATTTGTCGAGTTCTTTTCCCGGTATCTCTTCTTAGGCAAAATAAAGGATATAAGAAAAGATTTGCTCTGCTATTAGAGCGATATCAAGATATGGTCCGGATTGGACCACAATTAAATTATATATTGGAGACCTGTGTATAATGTCAGCCAATTCGAATACGAATTAAGCTCTTTGGGGGCTCAAGAAGTAAAATAGAGAGATCGATTTATATGGGAGCTGTATCGGGCTGTAGACCGATTCAGACCATAATAAACCCGTATGTTGATGGTCATGAGAGGATCCGTTGTACAAAATTTCAGGCAAATCGGATAATAATTGCGACCTCTAGAAGCTCAAGAAGTCAAGATCGCAGATCGGTTTATATGGCAGCTATATCAGGTTATAAACCGATTTGAAACTTATTTGACACAGTTGTTGAAAGTAAGAATAAAATATGTCATGCAAAATTTCAGCGAAATCGGATAGGAAATGCGCCCTTTAGAAGCTCAAGTAGTCAAGTCCCCAGTTCTGTTTATATGACAGCTATATCAGGTTATAAACCGATTTGAACCAAACTTGGCACAGTTGTTGGATATCATAACAAAATAAGTTGTGAAAAATTTCATTCCAATCGGATAAGAATTGCGCACTCTAGAGGCTCAAGAAGTCAAGACCCAAGATCGGATTATATGGCAGCTATATCAGGTTATGAACCGATTTGAAACATACTTGGCACAGCTGTTGAATATCATAACAGAACACGTCGTGCAAAATTTCATTTGAGTCGGATAAGAATTGCACACTCTAGATGCTCAAGAAGTCAAGACCCAAGATCGGTTTATATGGCAGCTATATCAAAACATGGACCGATATGGCCCATTTACAATACCAACCGACGTACACTAATTAGAAGTATTTGTGCAAAATTTCAAGCGGCTAGCTTTTCTCCTTCGGAAGTTAGCGTGCTTTCGACAGACAGACGGACGGACGGACATGGCTAGATCGACATAAAATGTCGCGACGATCAAGAAGATATATACTTTATGGGGTCTCAGACGAATATTTCGAGTAGTTACAAACAGAATGACGTAATTAGTATACCCCCCCATCCTATGGTGGAGGGTATAAAAATTTTTAAACTGACCCTGGGTAAATCCTGCAAAGGACCTACAAAATAGGTAGAATGGTGGGCAAAATACTTTTTGAAGGCTTTCCCATTTATTATTGCAGCAGCAAATAGCAGTAGTTTGAGAAAATCAGACCTCTCACCATACCAGGTAAGGTGGCTCAGTCTGTTTGGCGGAGCCGGTACCTAGGTAAAGGACAATGAAGCAAATCATACCAAGCAACACCATTGGAATTGTTCAAAATCCTTAATTAAGTAAAAGATCGAGGACATCGATTATCCTGAGGCTGAGGAACATGACTTAGTACTGCTAGTATATGGGTTACAGGTGTAACGACAGGTTTTTGACGTCGCAATGGACACAGGTAGAGTGCCTATGATGCTCTATAGGACAAGGCGAGTTATTGGCGCGTTAAAGTAACCAATGGACATAATGTCCCTGCGGCGATCGGTCCTATAGACCGGAACGAGTTGACTCGCCTAAAGAAGCTTGAGCAGCCACATGCAAATGTGGCTACAACAAAATCATCTATCTTACTGCAGTCTCTTGTTATTCTGTTGAGGCCTAAATTGACTGGCTGGACCATAATCTCCCCGGTGAGAGTTTCTACTCGGTCTACTTTTTTCCCTGCATTTTTGTCTCTTTTGTGTTGGTTTCCGGGTATGTAATTTCTGCTGGGATATGTCTCTGTATGCGTTTCCCCTACTTTTTTTCCCCTTCTACATTCTTCTAGGTCGAACAAAATGGACCTAAGGACTCAAAGTGCCCTCCAACTAAATCTGCTGACTAAGGGGAAACTCTTATGCATCCCTATTGAAGGACTACGCCCCAATAAATCACTCATGCGTAATCCCGGCACGGGATAGCTGTGTGCACCACACAAGCTGAAACTTTGAGGTCCGATCTGTGTGGTGTTCTTTGCTCTCACGAGAAGCTTAGCTGCGAGCTACCGGGCGCGTTCACAAGTTGCGGATAGTGGAATGGAGTAGCTGCAACGGCAGTCGCGGACAATCAGCGGTATCAAGCGAAGAGTGAGAGGTCGGATAGCACCGGCTCTTGCACAAATACTGAGTGCCTATGATGTTCGATATGACAAGGCGAGTTATTGGCGCCTTTAAATAACCAATGGCCACTTTGTTCCCGCGGTGATCGGTACTTTGGACCAGAACGAGCTTGCTCTCCTACAAGAGCTTCAAGAGGATCGCCACCTCCACATGAAAATGTGGTTACAACAACAACAACTTATGCTTTATTATAAAGCCACTTGAAAAACTGATTGACCATCTTGACCGATTATTTGTAAGCAACTACCAAGATGCCTGAATAAAAGACCAAAAGGTTGACAGTTCGCGATGTGGGGGGTTCCGTAAAAGGGAATTTAGGGAAAGGTGATTTCATTTTGGCAGCCTACTTGTAGTTAGAATCTATGCACAACTCTCTGACGGACAAAACGATCTCCCAAATCTGTTGGCGCACAGGGTCTGAAGGACAGAATTATCAATCCATTACTAGCAGATGGCTAGATTAGGAAGATGGTAACTGTTGGAACTATGCAGGGATAGATTTTTTTCCTTTACTGTGGCTGTTAGTTATCAATGGGATTTGATATTCCGTTGGAGAAAAGAGGGCGAAAATTGTTCCCTTCGCAGACGACATAGCTTTTATAGTGGGAGGCAAATTTCTTTACACTTTTACAGCTTTTGTTCTTGATGGGTTAATACCAAGAGGTTCAATCCAATGGCAGCCGGTTGCACATAACGTATTGTCCCGATGGAAGTCCATTCTCGGCAAGGGCTGCTGCCACAGTGTACAACATACTCCCACAACAACAACAAATGGGTTTGGCAGAACACCCAGAAAGTAGACAATCCTCGAAGTAATACAGCTGTCTCTGTCCCAACAGACAAAACACAAAAGCAAGATTCATGGGCAAAAATATAAATAGAGTAGAAACGTAGAGGAGAGACTCAAGGAAGTAGTGAATGCCGTAACTCGATAGTTAGGATTTGGCAACTTAGGCCGAGGACAATACATTGGATGAGCATAGTTCGACCGTGTTAACTTATAGGTGTTGGTATCGAGCTCTAGACAGAGAGTTCTACTAAGGCAGATGGGAGCATCGCGACAGTTCCGATTTCTGGAAAAATAAACTTACTTTGATGCCACTTTACTTCGAGGTTCAACCTAAAATTGAAGGTAGGACCCACCACACAGACTGTTCTTTAATGAACGGTATCCTACCGATTAGGAGGGTTTGTTATGGCGGCTCTTCGCTGGGCAGTCTGTATAAACAGATGGGTTCGAAATGGACAAAGTTACTGGGACAGGGGGTTTATTGAGTTCTGAAGAGCTAAAAACTGATTGGTGAGTGGAACGTTTTTAGTCGGAAATTTTCTCCACGTTGCAGGCTCTAGGTACGATTTTGAAATCTTCCTCCGTCTGTTGTTTCGTAATCTTTTGACAGTCAGGCGGCGTTGTACGTTCTGATTTAAGGTGATATGAGATTGAAGCAAAAATGTTAAGATATTCGCTATTAAATCTTCGCCCAAAACGTACGCTCTGGTTTAAGGCCATTTGAGGTAAAATTTTGTACAGGAGTGCTACAAGTTTCTCCGGACGTTGTTACACATGAACGAGAAGACGTAGTTGTTGTTGTAGCCACATTTCCGCGATCCTCGACAAGCTCCAATGTGAGCAATATCGTTCCGGTACATGGCACAGATCGCCGCGGGAACGTCATGGACATTGGTTATTTAAAGACGCCAATAAATCCCCTTACCATATCCAGTACTATAGTCACTCAGTATTTAGGCAAGAGCTGGTGCCGCCCAACTTCTCAATATCGCTAAATGTACGCGACTGCAATTGCAGCTACTCCTATACGAAACATCCCACTAACCGCTACATGTGGCCGCGCCCCGTAGCTCCCAGCTGAGCTTATCGAAATGTAGTTGAGTGGTTGTACAGAAAGCTTATTGACTACGTATAAGACAATTGGCCTTTTTGTGGTAAACTTTTGTGTGACAATGTGGTCCTGCCAAATGAGCGACACCCAAAGGAATAAAAACCAGACCTGCCAGAAAGCCGCTTTACGACATGCGGTTGCTTGACTCCTTAGTTCTCATGTGGATCACATCCATCAGGTGACAAGGATTATTTCTGTGCGAAGACACAATTACGATCATTTAAATCACCACGATGTGCCCGGCACGGGATAGCTATGGGCACCACACAGGCTGGTATTTTGAGAGCCGATCTGTATGGTGTTTATCGCTGTCACGAGAACTTAGCTGCGAGCTACAGGGCGCGTCCACAGGTTGCGGATAGTGGAATGCTCCATACGACGTAACTGCAACGGTAGTCGTGGACAATCAGCGGTTTCGAGCGTAGAGCGTCAGTGTGAGGCCAGGCGGCACCGGCTTACGATGCTCGATATGTGTTGCTTTCACAGCAGTCATATAAATCACCATCTTGTGGATAAGCAACCACCGCCCAGAGACGAGCGAGAGGTTCAGCGCTATAAGTGAGAATCTCTAAATCAAGCGGCATATCACGCGGGTCTGGACAACATTCACGCAGACACGGTAGCAGATGCGGTGAATAGCTACCGGGTGAATCCACATTCACCCGGTAGCTATTCACCGCATCTGCTACCGTGTCTTGAAGAACGACCGCCAGCCATCGCAACTGAAGAAATTGAGTAGTTCTTGGTCAATTACGATCCGGCAGATGCAGCCGTCTCAACTCTTACAAAGCAAGGATTGATGCCAACGTGCAGGATGTATGTCCCGATCGTGACCTGGGACAACACCTGTTTAACTGCCAAATACAGATCCCTCTGGATACACCCCCTTAGTCGCAGAACCCAGCGAATGATAGAACACAACACCCTGTTACAACAACAGCAATCTGTAGAGCTATGAGCTGGAGGATCCCTCTGTTTAAACAGATGGGCGGCCCAGGCTGGATGGTTGTTGTTGTGTTTATATGGGTAGCTATATCCAAATCTGAACCGATATGGCCCACCGATGGACGGGCCCAGGCTGAATGGCGCACCAAGACAGCGTTGTTTGTTGTGTTTATATGGGTAGCAATATATTTAAATCTGAACCGATATGGTCCATTTGAAAATGATACAAAATTTGAAAGAGATAGCTTCATTAGTTTGACTCTATCGTGATTTCAAAAGACGAACGGAGGAACAGACATGGTTATCCAACTTAGAATATCAAGACGATCAAGAATATATGTAAATATTTTATGGGGTCGAGAGCTATGTTAATATTTTGAATGCCACGACCTTAGCCGTTGGACCTTAAATTGTTGGAAACATTTCCAGCTTTAGTATGATGGACTAAACCCTATGCCTCCTGATGGACCAAAAGCTATGTCTGTCATATTAATGTACGTCTTCTCATCTCGCCAATTGCGTTCTAGCAGAAAACACCAGTGTAGATGATTATGCTTTCTATTCTATATTCTATACAATCCCATGGTAGCCGGTTGTACATAACGGATTGACCCGATGGAGTTCTTCATCGACAAGGGCTGCCGCCTCAGTGTATAACACACTGCTACAACAAAAACAACAACAACAACATTATGCTTTCTATTAAATCACATATCCAAAGGTATTGGCCAGCACTTAATATAAAGACAATTCGTTTACGCAAGAAAATTTTTAATAATTTTTTAATTTAATTTTAAAGCTATCCTAATTGAATTATCCTAGCAAGTTTCCAATTTTTACGTATTTCCCTAACAAATTTCTTGTACTCCAAATGAGAAAAAAATTTTCCCAATCACGAAAAAATCCCCTGTTTGGGAAAATTTCCCCTAATCTGACAACACTAAACGAACACAATGGACCAAAGATTGTTGTTGTTTTAGTTTGTATTGTAACTGAGTCGGCAGCCCTTGCCGATGAAAGAATTCATCGTTGTGTACAACGCCTCAGTGTACAATACACTGCTGCAACAACGAGAAATTCATCAGGTCAATCCGGTATGTACAACCGGCTGCAATGGGATTTAAAGGTTGTTGTTGTTTAAGTAGTGTGTTGTACACAGAGGCGGCAGCCCTTGCCGATGAAGGACCCTCACCAAGGGTTGTTGTTGTTGTTGTAACAGTTTATTGTGTTCTATCTTTCATCTGCTTGATTCTGTTGAGTGTCAAGACCCAGGAACTCTGCGACTAAAATGGGGTGCGTCCACAGGGATCTGGGTCTGAGTCGAGTTGCTCTGGCCGGGCAGTTAAACAGGTGACGTGTATCGTGCGGTCCCTGGTTACAATCGGGACATACATCTTGCACGTCGGCATCAATCCTAGCTCTGTGGGAATTGAGGCGGCTGCATCTGCCGGAACGTAATTGAGCCAGAACCACTCTGGTTTGCCGGGGGAGGTCGATTTCTTCGGGTGCAATGTGTGGCGGTCGTTCTCCAAGGACTACATTCACCCGGTAGCCAATTACCGCGTCTGCATGAATGTTGTTCAGACCCTTGATATGCCGCTTGATGTTGAGGTTCTCTCTTGTAGCGCTAAACCTCACGCTCTAGATCGTGTAGATCTACCTTAAGGCTTCTGGGCGGTGGGTATCTATCCACAAGGTGATGATTTGGATGGTTTCTGCGATAACAGCCCAAAAGGTATTGCATAGACAGCATATAGTTATGTCTTCGCACTGGTAGGATCATAAGAACTGAGAAGACAGCCCGTCGCAGTTCGGAGGGCGGCATTCTGACAGATCTGAATATTATTCCACTGCGTGTCACAAAGTTGACGAGACCACACTGGCGCTGCATAACTTACCACAGACCAGCCAATTGCTTTGTACGTGGTCAACAAGGTTTCTTTGTCTGCACCCCAAGTGCTGCCAGCGAGTGACTTGAGGACTTTGTTTCTACTTTTGACTTTGCAAGAGCTGTTAAATGTGACGCCAAGTATTTTGGGTCAATTGATGGTCGGAATCATTTCTCCATCGACCATCACAGTCAGCTCAGTATTCATCTCACGCGTATTTGTAGTGAACAGTGTGGCTGAAGATTTGGTGGCGGATATCTTCAGATTTCTTGCAGCGAAATATGAGGCAAGCTCGTTGAGGTAGACGTTCAACCTATCGCAGATGTCATCAATGGGTGGGGGGCCTGATGCCATGATCGTACAATCGTCCGCATATGATACGATCTCTATGCCGTCTGGAGGAGGTGGGATGGAGGATAGGTAGAGGTTAAACAGAGCCGGAGATATCACCCCACCTTGGGGAACTCCCTGTTTCACTCTACGGTGTTTCGACTTCTTATCCCTAAATTCCACAAATGACTGGCGACCACACAGATAATTCGCGACCCATCGTTTCAGGCCTGGCTGGAGGGACGTGTTGGCAATGTCCTCAAATAATTTGGCATGGTTGACCGTGTCGAATACCTTCGATAGGTCCAGTGCCACGAGGACCGTCCTATCACGTGGCATGGGTTGATTAAAGCCACGGCAAATGTGTGTGGTGATGGCATGCAAAGCAGTTGTTGTGCTGTGCAGTCTCCGAAATCCATGTTGATGCTCGGCGAATGGAAATTCTACTACGAGGCTCGGGAGGAGTAATCCCTCAAGCGTTTTTGCCACTGGTGAGAGAAGGGAGATCGGTCTGTACGACTCCCCCAAACTCGGGTCTTTTCCAGGCTTCAGTAGCGGGATCACTCTGCCCATTTTCCAGACATCGGGAACTATAAGAGTGTTCAATAACAGGTTGAGGACAGTTGTACGGTACTCAACTCCAGGTGAATCCAGATTCTTCAACATAAATGTAGAGATTCCGTCGGGACCTAACGCCTTGGAAGATTTAGCGTCACGGATGACATTCGTAACTTCGCCCACGGTAAATTGGGATGGCTGTTCATTGGCTCGGAGACCACGAATACGGCGAATGGCTCTCCTCCTTGCCCTGTCTCTCTCGGGATGCACAATAAATTGACGGTTGAACAACCTGGCGCATCTCTTCGGATCAGTCACGGTTATCTCGCCAAAATTGACTGAGGTCCTGTCATCCCGTCTACCGGGGTTCGAGAGTGACTTAACAGTGGCCCACAGTTTGCCTACACCGGTGCCTAAGTTACATTGCTCCAAGTGTTACAGCCACAAATTCCGCTTATGTTCGTTGACTACCCTGTTTATTTCCAGATTCAGCTCGCTGATTCTGGGGTTAGCGGGGTCCATACCACGAATCTCATCACGCTCGTCTGCGAGTACCACTGCTTGCGCCGGGAAATTGGGTCGCACTTGGGGTATTCGACCGGCTGGTATAAAGCGAGCGGCTGCTGCGTTAATGATGTCTCGGAATTTCCTTTCGGCCACAAGCACATCAGAGGGGGGTGGCAGTTCATTGAAGCGGCGATTGGTATACTCTCTGAAGCCAGTCCAATTGGCCTTCTTGTAATTGATGAACGTCGGCGCTCAGAGGTTATGAAGTCGGGTGGTCGGTCGATGGTGAGAATTATGGGGAGGTGGTCTGACCCCAAAGAGATGACGGCTTGCCAGGATACATCACTCAGGAGGTCAGGGGATGCAATTGAGATGTCTGGCGAGCTGCTGCACCTCCTCGTAATCCTAGTGGGGGCATCCTCATTCACCGTGCAATCTATCTGCTCTGTCAAAGCTATGCCACGCTAGTCGTTACCTAGGGGAGAATGCCATGACGTGTGATGCGCATTAAAATCCCCCAGAACCAGACGATTATGGCCAGATAGCAACCCACTTATGTCGGGGTTATAAGCCTGGCCATTAATCGGGACACAGCTACCAAGCGGCGGTATATACACGTTGTATATCTCTATCTCGGCAGTACCAGACCTGACTGCTACCCCCATACATTCCATATAGGGGTCACTAGCGTCAAGCGCAGGCGAGATAGGTCTATACTGCATGGAATGGTGTATAACGAAGGCCAATCCCCCACCTCCATTCCATGAGCGATACTTACGTTGCACATTGTAACCGTGACAACTGTGCAAGCTGCAGGTGTTGGTCAGCTTTGTCTCCTGGATCGCTGCGACCGATATGCTCTTTCGACTCATAAAGTCTACGAACTCATCGATCTTGCCACGCAGTCCGTTGCAGTTTAACTGCAAGAACGAGTAGTTCTGTTTGCAGTAGGGAAGAAAGGGGAAGGCTTTCTTTTTTCCATTTACCATCCCCCTCTCTCACCCTCTCTTACAAACTAAGAATTGCTCCTGGTAAAAATAACAAGTGCAAACAGAGAGACATAATCCTTTTTTCAATAAAAATGTAAAAAAGTTTCCATGGTGGTCAAAGACCTTATTACTTTAGAAATTGCAGAAGATTTCCATTACTCCATAATTAAGCTTTATTCCCCTTTGTGTCTTGATGAAGTTATCTACATGCATATCCAATCTAATTCTTCATAAATCGATTCATACTACAACCCTTTGTATGGTCTTCTTTTCATTTGAATTTTGAACCCCTTAATAGATTCATTCATGCTTTGAAACATTTTATCTAACACACCATTATGGAGGGCTGGGGTAAAAATCAAGCAATATACATATATTATGTTCGCGTGAGCCACAAAATATGTTTCGATATGCACAACAACAACGTGTATACCTGAAATACATACATAAATTATACGATTGTCGACGGTGTTGTTTTTTATGATGACATTCCAATCGCTTTCTGTTATCTGATGGCCCATATAAAATATGTCCACTACAACATATTAATATGTTAAAGATCAAACGAGACGCCATGTAGAGTGTATTTATAAAGATATTCGAACAAATTTTAACCATTAAAAAAACAAAGTAATTGCATTAGAATGGAAATTTGCTTTTTCGGAAATTGATTTAAATTTATCATGGCGAGGTTACATGCACCACCGTTGGCCTCTGAATCAAGTGTAAGGCAAAGCGAACTAATAATCCCCCATTCATTTATGTTTAATTTATCCAAAGGCGTATCTCAATAAAAGTTTTATCTATTATTTGATTGGGTAGCCAACTTATTGGAAAGTGTAGTAGTTACACATCTCTAGCATAAATTTCCTTTGCATAGATCGAAAAGATGAATTAAGACCTTCTAGAGGTTGTACGAAATATTTGTTTCGTGATGAAAAAACCATCAAAATATTTATTTTTGCAATGGTGGGAAAGTTTGGTAGCAATGTAGGTCTATCGAGGAGAATAAGTGAATGAATAAGTGAATCATCCAGAGAGGAAGATTTTACTCTACTACAACGGACTTATTTCTGGGTGCTCTTAGAAGTTTAAGTTTGGCACTGAAAAACAGAAGATGAATGATTTTCAATTTCAGAAGACCAATCCCGGACAGAATCGATTTGTCCCTGCTAGGCTTAATTATTGGGTTGTTGTTGTTGTTGCAGAAGTTTGTTGTGTTCTATCATTCGACTGCTTGATTCAGTTGAGTGTCCACAGAGATCTGGGTCTGAGTCGAGAGGGTCTGGCTGGGCAGTTAAACGTGTGACGTGTATCGTGCTGTCCCACGGCAGCCGGTCGTACGCGCCGGATTGACCCGATGGAACGCCTCATCGGCAAGAGCTGCCGCCTCATGGTACGTGTTCGTCTTTTTTCGTCATGGGAGAGGCACATCCCGGAGTGCCTTCTTCGCACGCTTCTGGTCCGCGCCGGGATTGAAAAGAACCCTGAACCCTGGTTCTGTTCGGTTGCCAAAACCGCCTCCATCATCAGTCGGTGTCAGTGAGGTGTAACCGGTGCATGGAGTGGGTACATTTCCGATCTTGCTCTGGCCTTACTTCACTACGGGAGTTTAGGCATGCTGGATATATTGCAAGGTGCTGTGCGAACATAGCCAGCAGTGGGTCACAAGCGTCGTCGCCTTCTGCGTCCTAGTCGTCGGAATATGTGAAACCGGAATCTCAAGAGGCAAAATACCTAGGCTTAATTCTTGACTAAAGATTGGGTTGTAATTGAGTCGAGAAAAGCCATGAATGGACTAAGAGCCCTCTACTCCTGCCGTTAGTCGATATATAGGATAAATTGAGGTCTTAGACCAGGAAAACTTCGTTTAGGCTATGCTTCGAGAGTTAGGTTTAAGTGGCAGCCTGCCATCAGACTGACTTAGACGTTTTCGTCCATTGTGTTACCACAAGAACGGAAGAAGCAGGATGGCTTCTAGTTCCTACCGTTGAACCATCCCGATTACTTTAAAAAGCCCAATAACTTGCAAATGTTCACATTCGCTAAATCAGACAGGTTTTCAAAGGAATGAGAACCTAAACTGGAACTCCTTCTGCAAAAGTCGTTACTGGTAACCTTCAGTCTGTCAGCATGTTTTCCGTTTAGACAGTGACCTATAATGACGGACACAATGACTGAGACGTCTGTTCTAGCCAATGACAGCAAAGCAGTAGACCACTTCAAGTCTAGATTAGGCCACATAGTTTTGGAATGCTCACAGCCCGCTCTTTGTGACCATCTATCGTTCGTTGTTCTGCGGGCCTGTTCCTGAAAATTTAGCTTTAATGTCGCTAAAGGCATACCCACAGATTCCAGTATCCCTGAAATATGTAGGGTAGTTCCTTGTTTCGCAAGCTCGTCCGCTTTACAATTCCCTGGGATATCTCTGTGGCCCGGCATCCAGAACATGTGAATTTTGAATTGTTCAGCCATCTAGTTGAGAGATGCGACATTTGAGGGCGGTTTTTGTGTTCAGAAATACGTTCTCCAGGGATTTAATAGCTGCCTGGCTGTTTGAGCAGATATTTATGCCAATCGTCGTAATGACATTATATCTTAACCATTCCACCACTTTTTTAATTGCAAGGATCTCCGCTTGATACACACTGCAGTGGTCGGGTAATCTTTTCAATATGACCAGTTCTAGTTTTCTAGAGTACACCCAAAAGCCCACCTGGTCGATAAGTTTGGAACCATCCGTATAGAAGTCTATCGGTTCTATCAGGAATAGTGGTACAGTACTTTTTATTAAAGAGAGGCTTAATATGGCACAGAAAAGCAGAAGAAAACTTCTCGATTTTTTAAAACCAATTCTGAACGGAATAGGGCTATCCTTGTGACTGTCCCAAAGGGCAAAACACAATTGGCAAAGTACAGAGTTGAAAGAGAAAGAGGACCAATAATAATACACGGGAAGTATACAGCCGTAGTTCGACCTACTCTTAACTTAGATTAGGCTGGAGTGCATACGACTAGCAACCTCGGTTGATGGCCGCTTCCATCAAGGACCTTAGGTTCATTGTGGGAGAAGAGAAAAAGAGGACGAGGAAACAGATAGAGAAAAAATTGTATTGCTGATGAGGAGAGAGACCTGTACAGTGGGACCAAAACACTCTGGCCCAACTGAGATCCTGATGATGTAACAGACTTAACTCGTATCGTTGAACGTTAGACGATACTATTACAAATATTGGGTTGCCCAAAAAGTAATTGCGGATTTTTCATATAGTCGGCGTTGACAATTTTTTTCACAGCTTGTGACTCTGTAATTGCATTCTTTCTTCTGTCAGTTATCAGCTGTTACTTTTAGCTTGCTTTAGAAAAAAAGTGTAAAAAAGTATATTTGATTAAAGTTCATTCTAAGTTTTATAAAAAATGTATTTACTTTCTTTTAAAAAATCCGCAATTACTTCTTGGGCAACCCAATATATACCCTGTATGCACTACACCCCATGACACCAATCACCCATTTAACTGCCCAGCAAGACTAACTGAACTCGTACCGTTGAACGTTAGACGATACTATTACAAATATCTACCCTGAATGCGGCACTACACCCCATGACACCAATCACCTATTTAAATGCCTAGCCAGACCAAAGAAGCAGATGTACTATGGACCGATCCCGTTTAAGCAGTCAGATTTTTAGAACTGGATCTAAGAACCATTGCCGGATCAGGATGATCTCAGACAGAAGAAGATTCAATATACTTGCAACATGTGGCGTTCTACCGAACCGTTCTAGCGTGTGGAGTTCTACCGAACTCCAAAGGTCCTCGCATTAGCCAGGCATTGATGCAAAATGTACAAGACCATCTTCAACTCCTCCTCGTCATCATATACCCTGCAGAAGTTGCTTCACCCAGCGTCCACAAATTCTTATTTTGGGGGTTTAGTTGGATTATCGGGCTCTGAGTAGAGGACTGAGTGCCTGGAGAGAATCAAGGCAAGAAAAGAGATATTCCTGTATCAACACCTCGCAATTGCGAGGCAGTGACACAAAAGTTATAATACCATCTCCAATTCCTCCTCGTTATCACATACCCTGCAGAAGTCTGCTTCACCCTGCTTCCACAAATTCTTACTTTTGGGTGTTTAGTTGGTGTCGAGCTCTGGGTAGAAACCGGGTCTGTTGTTGTTGTAGACACATTTCTATGTTGAGGTAGCGATCTTCGTCAAGTCCCATAGGTGAGCAAGCTTGTTCCGGTCTATAGGACCGATCACCGCGGGAAAGCCATTGGTTAATTAAAGGCGGCTTGCCATATCGAGTAACACAAGCGCTGAGTATTTAAGAAAGAATATGCGCCGACCTGGCTCTCATTACCGCTAATAGTCCGCGACTGCAGTTACAGCTACTCCATATACGGAGCATTCCACCAACCGCAACCTGTGGGTCCATTCAGGGTGATTTGGGAGATGCACGACAACCGTTGCTGTTCCAATCTCAGGGGAAAACGATAAACATAAACTCCCCGATAAACCATAAAACTCCTCGGCTCTCGGAGAACTTTCTATTCTACGGGGCAATGACACAAAAGGTACAAGACAACCTCCAACTCCTCCTCGTTATCACATTCCCTGTAGAAGTCTGCTTCACCCTGCTTCCACAAATTCTGTTTAGTTGGTGTCGAGCTCTGAGTCGAAATCTGGTCTGTTGTTGTTGTTGTAGCCACATTTCTATGTTGAGGTAGCGATATTCGTCAAATGCCATCGGTGAGCAAGCTTGTTCCGGTCTTTAGGAACGATCGCCGCATGAAAGCCATTGGTTAATTAAAGGCGGCTTGCCATATCGAGTAACACAAGCACTTTTTCAATGACGACTTGGTGGTCGTCTTTTCGGAACTATAGGCTTGGTCTGCGTTATCACCCTCGGATAGTGGAATGCTTCATACGGAGTAACTTTAATTGCAGTAGCCAACGAATTGTTTTCCATACCACGCCCCTAATAACTTTGGTTATTATGTCCCTGCGTAAGTGCCGGTGCCTGTACGTGCTAATAAAGGTAGGGATACGTCCACTATAAACCAAGGCACAGAGACATAGATCTTAATAGAAGTCTTAGGGTATATTCTCCACAACTCTTGTAGAGTTATTGAAACGAAGCTTTGTGCTACTATACAGACACTGCGGCAATTTTACGGCGGGAATAGCTAGCCTGTCCAATGGTCACAATTTATGTTCAATGTTGAGGTTTGGATACCTCCGGACCCTAAGACTCTCAGTTCTTGCTTCACTTCGGGTCATCGATAGGTGATGTGAAATAAATTTTCCAATGTGCTCTCTTGCGCTGAGGCAATAAGATGGTATCAGTGAAGATTCACATTTGGTTTCCAGATAAATGCTGAACCAGCAATTTGATGACGTTCTGTTTTTTGAGATGCTGGACATATGGGTTCATCTATTGCAATGATTCATATAAGCTGAATCATATAAGCTTCTCGGCATCTGCATCTCGTTATTAACAACGGGAGCATTTAGCCAGATATAGTTATCAAAATCTTCGAACTTGGGCATTATCAAAGATTCAAAGTTTCAAATTCTGAAATTGAAAGACGGCAGGGATTGCAAGGTGCCACGTCTGCATGAATATTTTCACTTCGTAAGTGCCTTAATATACATGTCAATCTAGATTTCTTCTATTTAGACTCCAATGATGATCCTTGTACACCAAGTGAACAACTTTTCCGCTGGAAACATCGATAGAGGATAGTCATTTGGTTACACAATGGAAATTTGACCATAAACATTCCATTAAGGAACAGGGCAAACTTCTCACATACCAATGAGTGCTGTCCGATTCAAGTTGTAAGCGCAATGATAAAGGGCCTTCCTTTTATAGCAGATTCCGAACGGCGTGCCGCAGTGCGACAGAACTTTGGGGAGAAATTTTCACATGGCTGCCATCCAATTTTTTCAAATGGCATTATTCCTCATAAATGTCGCCAGCATTAGGAGGGAATAACCACAGTTGAAATTTTTGTCGATGTTCTCGCCAGGATTCGAACCCAGGCGTTAGCGTCATAGCCAAACATGTTATACAGGAACCCCGTAATTGAAAGAAAGCGATTTATTGATTTGTAGCTAAGCAACATGCTAGTTAAGATTGTGGCTTTAACCTCATATTTGCATGAGGGTATTGCGATGTTTGACCAGCTTTTTTGAACGTTTTGAACATTAGGAGGGGAAAACCACCGCTAAACATTTGTTTCTGGTGTTCTTGCTAGGATTTGAACTCAGGCGGATCTGCACCACCGAGGCTTACAATGTCCTTGTTGTTGTTGTTGTTGTTGTTGTTGTTGTAACCACATTTTCATGTGGTGGTGGTGGCGATCCTCTTCAAGCTCCTGTAGGTGAGCAAGCTCGTTCCGGTCCAAAGGACCGATCGCCGCGAGAACAGGGTGGCCATTGGTTATTTAAAAGCGCCAATAACTCGCCTTGTCATATCGAACATCATAGGCACTCAGTATTTGTGCAAGAGCCGGTACTATCCGACCTCTCACTGAGACTCTTCGCTTGATACCGCTGATTGTCCGCGACTGCAAATACAGCTACTCCGTATGGAGCATTCCACTATCCACATCCTGTGGACGCGCCCGGTAGCTCGCATCTAAGTTTATCTTTACAGCAGTAAACACCACATAGATCGAAACTTAATGTTCCAGCTTGTGTGGTGCTCACAGCTATTCCATTCCGGGTCGTCCGTTCCCCCGTTTTGTTCTCTTGCGCCCCAGAAGTGTAAATCATTACCCATTATGGGTTTTTTCAAACTAATCCTGGTTCAAACTGAGTTTATAAGGGCAAATTTCAAGCAGCCCACAGTTTTGGTTGCCCATGGTTTAGTCAAGTCAAGCTTAACGCTATACTTCTTGTTTTACTATACTTTCCGAAACTTTTCACAATTCAATCGGTGGATAGATAATAAAACCAACCTGATACAGTAGTCAACATTTCTAATAAACATTACCAAAGTCCAAAACATGGTCATGCTGGCATACCCATGTAAGTGATCTTATTCTACATTACCAAATAATTGGAAGCCAATTTCTTTCATTTACATTGCCTTACATTAGACTAAAAATTTTAAATACGAAAAAAAGTCAAAATATTTGCTCTTACGCTTTTTCCGCTGGGGTCCTTTTCACTTGAGAATTCTTCTTTAACCGGTGTAACTGGCAGGACATCACTCTTAGAGCTTAGCAGATGTTTCTGATCCATAGGCAGCATACTAGGAGCCGGTACCTGATGGGCCGAAGACAATGGATGTAGCAGGCCGGCACTTACTCTCAACAAATGGGCTTGTAATTGTTGTAAATGTGGTGCCATGGCCGAATGTATGGGACTAAAATTGCTAGCCGATAAATGTCCATAACAAGCATTGGGAACATTAGCACCGGCACAGGAACCACCCATGGCAGCAGCCAAGGAATTCGGTGAGAAACGTATCATCGAATTGATATCGAAGGCATCCGAGTAGGGTGACGAGGAGAGGGCTCTTTTACGCGATGCTATGAAGGAATGCGAGTTGATGCTCTTGTTTTTCAAACCAAAGTTATAGCCATTGTTCGCTGCTGACAGGTTGACTGCTATGGCCGGATGTAGATCTCTCACGGAGCCCATATTGCAAGACCTTAAATAATCGCTGGAATTCATGCTCAAACCAGCTATGTGAAAATGTTTATTAGGAAATTTGTCTAAAAGTTCAGAAAGTCAATGGGCCTATCTAAAGGTGAACACTTCAGTTGTACATACCATGTAGTGAGGCATTGGGACTAAGGCACTGTAGCGAGTATAAATGTTCAATGTAGCCGGGAATCCTGTAGGCGGCCGGCATTTCATGGCACTGTATTGAATTTTGCACCTTTGCATCAGATGTAATGGGTTTCATGTCGGGTGACGAGGAGTCGCACACATACGATTTGGGTTCGGTGGAAGCTGATGTTGTGCTGGTAACAGCATTTGGCGAATCGCGACCATGTTCCCGATTTCTGGTGGTGCTGGAAATGGGCATGGCCCCAAAACCAGGGTCACCGGTGTTGTTGCAACAGTTCATAACGGAATACAGGGGTGAGAGGAAAGACGATGCGGCAACAGCTGCCGCTCGCCTCGATGTTAAATGCTGCAAATCGGTATACCTTGAGGTATAGAATGTGTCGAAAAAGAATTTTTAATTTTAATAATTTATAAAAACACAAAATAAACATAATATGAAAGTTCGGCATAAAAACAAATTTAAAAAAACAAGAGTCGATATGAACCATATTGTGCAACTTCTTTAACTGGAAGTCTTTATGATATATGTAATATATGTATGAATGTTTGCATAAAGTTAAAAAAATGGAACTGTGTTATATGTTCCTCAGTCGAATATTAAAAGTATATGCTTATTAGGTTTTTTTTACATATGTAAATATATGGGTTGCCCAAAAAGTAATTGCGGATTTTTTATAAGAAAGTAAATGCATTTTTAATAAAACTTAGAATGAACTTTAATCAAATATACTTTTTTTACACTTTTTTTCTAAAGCATGCTAAAAGTAACAGCTGATAACTGACAGAAGAAAGAATGCAATTACAGAGTCACAAGCTGTGAAAAAATTTGTCAACGCGGACTATATGAAAAATCCGCAATTACTTTTTGGGCAACCCAATACAAGTGGGTTAGTAATTCAGTAAGGGGTTTTTGTTTTATGGCAAATGCACCATCACCACAAGTTTTTAACGGGAAACGAAATTATTTTTTGCAACTAGACTTTTCAATGTAAAACCACACCTCTATCATACGATGTCTATTTCCCTGAAGTTTCCTAGAAACACAAGATTTACTTTTATCACTCCAAAGATGAATTTCCTGGGTACGATAAATTACGCTACGAATTAAATAACGGCTGCAGGGGAATCTAACTTGCTAACTTCCATTTGGTTGGAATTTGCAATCTTCACTCAAGATGTAAGACAACCCCATTTTCGAGGACGTTTTACATGGCGCTTCACATTATAAAGCCATATAGTCTTTTAGGGCATAGGAAGTGATTCATTTAAACGAGGCGCGTTAGACTCCATTTAGGTTTTTCCGTTGGGCACAAGGGCTCCACCTCTGATAGTAGGTTGGCTTGGAACGATGCTTGAAAGCAGAACTGCCACCGCATTACAGCAAGAAGGATGGTAAACAATATTGTTGTTGTTGTTGGAACCACATTTTCATGTGGAGGTGGCGATCCTCGTCAAGCTCCTTTAGTTGAGCAAGCTCATTCCGGTCCAAAACACCGATCGCCGCGAGAACAGACTATTTAAAGGCGCCAATAACCCGCCTTGTCTTATCGAGCATCATAGGAACACAGTATTTGTGCAAGAGCCGGTGCCACCCGACCTCTCACTGAGACTCTCCGTTTGATCCCGCTGATTGTCCGCGACTGCCGTCGCTGCAACTCCATATGGAGCATTCCACTATTCGCAACCTGTGGACGCCCGGTAGCTCGCAACTAAGCTTCTCGTGACAGCAAAGAACACCACACAGATCGGACCTCAAAGTTCCGTGCTGGATTGTAAACAATGGAACCCCAAAAATAGTGTCATAGGTTGGTTTTGATGCAGATATCTAACATTATAGTCTAATTTGAATCTTTGAACGGACGACGTTGTATGTGACCACCAAAGCACTCCCTTCATTGTATAGCAACTATGCACGTTTTACTTGTGATCTCCTTGGCGTATAGATTAATAAAATCATGTTTCTTGAAATTTATTCTCTCATTGGTACCCGATTCCGTCGATTCCGATATGTTAACACGGTTACATGTAATATTGGGTTGCCAAAAAAGTAATTGCGGATTATTTAAAAGAAAGTAAATGCATTTTTAATAAATTTTAGAATGAACTTTAATCAAATATACTTTTTTTACACTTTTTTCTAAAGCAAGCTAAAAGTAACAGCTGATAACTGACAGAAGAAAGAATGCAATTACAGAGTCACAAGCCGTTGAAAAAATTTGTCAACGCCGACTATATGAAAAATCCGCAATTACTTTTTGGGCAACCCAATAAAATCATGTTTCTTGAAATTTATTCTCTCTTTGGTACTTAGTACATGTAACCGAGTTTACATATCGGAATCGACATTTTGGTATGTTTATGACCAAGGACTGCATCTCCTCTGCAATCTTCAGATTTAAAAGCAACAACAACTCTCATCAATAGTCATGCGAGCTATATTTTCTCAAACAAGTCTTTAGATATAACTGCTGTAGCCAACAGCGTATCCAGAATCCCCAACTCCATCGCTTCTATACACCTTACTCCCTTAGACTTTTTTAGGTCTTGGAGGTACTCAGATTTTAGTACAAATACCCTATATCTCCCGTTCCCATAAGTATATCTCCGTATCCATAATCTTCCCGTTAGTGGTTAAAATATTGGGATAACAATGCCTTAATCTTCTAAGTATGGATTCGACATCTAAAGGATTCTTTGGTTTCCATGCATGTGCCGTTGGTCGGGAAGCGACGTCTTCCAAATCAAATACAGGCCAAATTTCTTGTGGCTGAGCGTTGATCGCAAAAGATATTAGTATGAGAACACACTGCATCGTCACAATCTCAAGGACAATCCCATGGCAGCCGATTGTACGTTCATCGTCATAAAGAGAAGCTCAACTGGGAGCTACCGGTCATCATCTGCGCCCACAGGTTGAGGATCGTGGGATGCTCCATGTACGGAGTAGCTGCAACAGCAGCCGCGGAAAAGCAGGCCAACCGGTACCTGCTCTTGCTTAAATACTGAGTGCCTATGGTACTCGATATGACAAGGCGAGTTATTGGCGCCTTTAAATAACCAAAGGCCATAACGTTCCCATGGCGATTGGTCCTATTGGACCGGAACGAGCTTACTCACCTATGGAAATTGAAAGATTGCCTCGTCCTCATACAAATGCGGTGACAACAACAACAGGATATTCAAAGCAGCAAACGGACCTACGTTCCGAAACGACCTTTCTCCCACAAAACCCGATTTGGTGTAACATAATCTGCTCCAGCGGACGATCAGCTCATTATCATAAGATTGCTGCTTAAAAACCAACACTGCGTCTATTAACGGACGCAAGGTCTATACCCTGACGAGAACATCAGAAAAAATTTTTCAGCATGGCAACATTTGTGAGGTACTACTCCATGTAAAAACTTCACCCCAAAGAGATGTCACATTACGACATGCATTTCGAATTGGGCTATAAAAAAGAGGTTGAGCTTAAACTTGAATCAGATAGCACTCATTGAAGTTTGCCCCTGTTCATGTATGAAATGTTCATGGGCAAATTTACAATTTGCAAAAACCATTTATACCAATGAAGTACTGGGCCATGACTCTACTTCATTTTTTTTAAGAGAAGATAATGAGTTTAGGAATAACACCTTTGCACTTTATTGTCGTTGTTGTTGCAGCAGTGTGTTTTGTGTTTCATCCACATCGTTCTGCTGAATATCCAGATACAGGAACTCTTCAACTAAGGCGGGGTGGGGTGCGTTCAGAGAGATCTGGGTCTAAGTCAAGTTGGGCAGTTAAACAGATGACGTGCGTCGTATGGACCCAGGTCACAATCGCGGCACACATCCCGCACGTAAGCATCAATCCTAGTTCTGTTGTAGTAGAAGCGGCTGAACCTTCCGGATTGAGACAGAACTACTCTGGTTTGCCTGGAGAGGTCAATATCTTCGGGAGCTATGGATGGCGGTCGGTTTCTAAGAACTACATTCACACTGTAGCTGTTCTTTGCATCTGCTACCGTGTCTGCATGAACCTTGTCTAGACCCGCTTGATATGCCACTTTGCTTGTAGTTGTGGGTTTTAGGGAGCGAACAATACACTATAATATCAAATCCAAAATCCTATAGCGATTGAGATTTCAAAATAATATTAGAAGTCGGATTTTTTATCTAAAAAAGTTAGCTCCATTGTCATAGTCAGATTTTTATGGCAATTAAGTTTACAAATTGATGTCAAAACACATTCATGTCCGTAATAACTGTCGGTCGGTCTTTAAATGTACTGTAATTGGACGGTAAAGATACTGACTGAACTCCAAGCTACTTAAAACTTATTGAAAAAAATTGCGAACTGTCTTGGTTATCCTCGATTATAATGACACATCAATTAGAGTAGACGAAGGCGGTACTCCCTGCAAATTGCAAATTTTGCCCATGAACATTCCACTAAGGAACAGGGGCAAACAACTCATACATCAATGAGTACAGTCCAGTTCAAGTTTTTAAGCTCAATGATAAGCCGAGTCCAAACGGCGTGCTGCAGTTCGACACCTCTTTGGAGAGAAGTTTCTGCATGGCTTAGAACCTCACAAATGTTGTCAGCATTAGGAGGGGAAAACCTCCGCTGAAATTTTTTACTGATGGTCTCGCCAGGATTCAAACCCAAGCGGATATGCTAACCTCTGACATACGGTGGAGATATATACTTCTTTGTTCTAATATTTCTTCATCTCTCTATCTAGTTTTTTTTTTCACCTACACTTCCATTTTCGCTGGGGTATCACAATGGGATAAACTGGCCTCCGAATGAAACCACTTTTATTGCGAAGTATCCATTCAACTGAAACCTAAAACTAGGTTAGATAAGGTTGAAAAGGGACGTTGTTGTATCCAAAAGTCTATAGGTGGAGTTGGCGATAGTCGCCTAGCTCCTATAGATGAGCAAGCTCATTCCAGTCCAAAGAACCGATAACCGTGGGAACATGATGGTCATTGCTTATTTAAAGGCGCCAACAACTCGCCTTGTCATATCGAGGATCATAGTCCATTCAGTGTTTATGCAAGAGCCGGTGCAGCTCGGCTTTCACTGAGACTGAAAGTTCTAGCCTGTGTGATGCTCATAGTTTTCCCGTGCCGAAAAGGGACGTATTTATAATTAGGGTCGTATTTATCCTTAGCGATATTCCTACTATCAAATCGTTATTTTCGTGATAGCAATGAACACAACACAGATCGGAGCTGAAAGTTCTAGCCTGTGTGATCATCATAGTTTTCCCGTGCCGAAAAGGGACGTATTTATACATAGGGACGTATTAATACATAGGGACGTATTTATACTTAGGGACGTATTTACACTTAGGGATGGATTTATACTTAGGGACGTATTTATCCTTAGCCATATTCCTACTATCAAATCGAACTTCACTCCGAGCAAAAGTCGATCACAAGCAGAATAAACATTAAATATCCTAACTTCTTCAGAACAGATGCCACACTTCCTGCCATTTGGCAGCTCATTGTGCTACAAGAGCTCCATTGACTTAACCTCTAGCAAAAGCAAAGCAGATCCAAAAGATATTTCCAAATTCTCAACTTCGTCAAGGCAGGCGTCAACATAGGTGCTACTATATACGATCTGAGTGCCTTGAACTGAAAGGATTTGGAACTGTGTTTTGTCCATCGCCATCTAAACTACTCCAATGGTTATTCCTTGCCAGATTATGGTGGGCAAGCATACATGTATAACCTCTTGATAGTTTTCTAATTGCTGACCTACATTGGGTTATGGGTCACTTAAAAAAAATCAATTCTTGAATATTTGGAAGACTTTGGAAAAACAAAAGGCTAAATAAAAAGAGGAGAGAAAATCGTTTAAATATTTGTAACTTAATATGTATGTAAATTATTTACAACACCAGAAAGATTTCACATGAACTCTCAGTTCAGTTTTATGATATTAGATAGTGATGTTGTCTTGTTAGTGAATGGAAAATGATCTATTTTTGGATACTATCTTCAGAATGGCATTTAATTGAAGGTTAGTTATGAACAAACATGAAAATTATTAATAAACTTTTGTTAAAACTAGATGTTAATAAAAATGAGGAAATATGTTTCAATACTTACGGCCATTGGTCTGCCATATCAAAAATCTAAGGGATTTATAGAATTTTGCCTATAGAAATTAAGAAGAAAAAAACAAAGCAAATAACCTTATGAAAAGCTACTTTGCTTTGTCTAATTTTTACCTAAGGCCAACTGTTGTAGTATGGCCCAAGTGGGAAAATGATAGACCTTCCTCCTTAGCAAGATTAATGCACAGCCTTTACGAAGGTTAATTCTTTTCTTGAGATTCCAAACCTTTGGAATTAGATTTTATAACTTATTTTTGGTGGTTTTCTTCTCAGCTGCTGTTAAATGGCCACTGTGCAATTGTATGCCCTTCGAAATGTTTGGGGATCCTTCATCAGTGGACAAATTCCAATGCATACATAAGAAAACATTAATAATTTCAATTTCACTTTCACATATATACAGGTATTTATGTATTTTGAAACAAAAACAAGATTTCCGCCTCACCTGGTCGCTTCTTCAGGCCTTTTAACACCGACAAATGTAACCAGAGTAATCTTCGACCACATCCAAAAGCTAAATAAATTTTGTGGCCGAATGGAATTCAAAGAAATGATCACTTTGTTCTTTTGGTTGTCACCGCGTTGTCACAATGCACGCTTCGAGGGAGGAATAATTTACAAAATAATAAAAAAAAAAACAAGAAATAATAAAAACTTCAAGCCTTCACGTTTGCGTAGCTCATGGACTGGACTGTTGTCGCTGCTATTCCCATGTACATAAATCCAATACCTCCATGTAGTATGTATAACACTTTGTTAGCATGTTACATTATTATGATTACCTTTCATCTGATCATGTCTTCCGTCGTCGTTGCGTGTAATTTGATAGAGCGCTGTCGGCGTTAATGAACTTATCTCGCGGTCCAGGAAATGTCTTCTTTTCATTTAGAATTTTGCGCACAACTATTTTGTATTTTAACTTTACTAAATTGTTGAAGGTGTGAAGGAGTTGCTAGCCATTTCTTCGTTGAATGTAAATAATTGCAGCTGATCAAAAACAATAGAAAATACATATGAATGTATGTATACAATAGACGCTGTGATGGCTTAATTATATCGGCTATAAAAAAAAAACAACACTAATATGTGTGTAGGTATACAGAAGATAATTGAGTTGTTAGAGAGATGTCATCGCAGCATTATAAAGATGTTTCGTCGCGCTCTTTGTTTTGGTACAAGATCTCTCTCTATACGATGGTAGGCCGTTCGCTCTCATTTTTCCCCCGTTTAGAGTTGAGTGGCGGTAAGAAGTTTGTTGTGGAACTTCAATGGTGCACAGCATTTAACATGGCCCAGTTGGGCACTCTACATAACCTGTTTCAGTTTCGTGTTAATTAATTGAAACATTTGCGCTGGCATCCAATTAAAAACCTTGAGAGAGAGGGACGTCATCTCATTGCAAGTTTAAACTCTTTGGCATCCACCAGCTACCAGCTAGAGAAGAAATGAAGGCGTGACGTGACGGAGGATATTTTCAAAGATCGTCAAAATAAACCTGTTTAAATTTTTTCGTGTTTCTTCTTAAAAGAGTTGCCAATACCCTTATAAATGTAAAAGCATAAAGGGCTGAATAAACGGGAACGGGATAATTGAAAAGAATATGCAAAGGTAGATATAGGGTAAAAAAGGTATGCCCGTATTCGCAAAACTTAATGTAGCGTTAAAGTAGGCATATTTGATAGATATCCTTTATAGAACTGTCAAATAAACCTACTATAAAACTGTATTAAGTTTTACACCGGTAATAATAAAACTTTATATATATTTGATATGGCAATTCTCTAAAGAAAATCTGTCAACTAAACCTATTTTAAGGCTTTATTAAGTTTTGTACGGTCGTTAATGAATAATAATAAAAAAAATTATAAAAATTTGTATATACAAAACATGTATTCTATAAAATTTTACACATGTTGGTACAATTTAAATAAAATATATCAAATTTAACCATAAAAGTCTAAAGGTTTCATAAATATATATGTACATATATGAACTTGTATTTAATGCATTGTGTTATATTGACATGCCTGAGTATGGACAGTTCTACGGCAGCTAAATTGTTTTAATTTTTTTTTTTTTAATTTTTATTTAATTTGATTTAATTTTGTTTATATAAAGATTTCATGGAAAACATGCATTTCATATACGCAGGGCATTTTTCGGGAATAGAATGCCACATACTTACACATTATCATAGAAATGGCAACCCTGTATTGGTCGTGATTGTGTTTGTGTGTTTTAAAGCCAACATTAATTAAGCCATTATAGGCCTAAAAATAAAACGCACATCACAATAGTTGTTGTTGTACACATTCTATAATATGGCAATATCGTATTTATCAGGTTGCCATACTTACAGAAGCGCGGTAATTCAAGGCCTACACACCGCATTTGAATAATTACACATACTTTTTACATAAATTATGCTAAATTCCAGTAGTATATTAAAAGTAATATGTGAAAAAGATTAACCAAATAAGGGAAGGAGAATCATTACGGCACCGGCTTGCAAATGATTGTTATTTTTAATAACGATTATAACAGTACTAATATTGATGGTGAAACAGTGGTCACAAAAAAAATCAAATATAACAAAATAAAAATATTGAAAAAAATTGCTAACAAAACAGATTTGTGCAAACTTAAACCCAATATTAACCATATATGCTTTAGTTTAATCGTCTAATTATTTGAATTGTTTGACATGGATTAATTAACATTCAAATTTTTGCGGCTTTAATGGGCGTTCACACTTAATGGGTCGTGTACATTTTAGGATTTTTGGCATGGCTGAATTAATTAAAGCCGACAGCTGTTAGAAGCCTGCCAGATTTGACTGACAGATTTCTGTTTGTATTCTCTTTCTTGTTATCTTCTTTTTCGCATATTATCTACTCATGTGTGCACACTTTCTGCACACGTACAAGAAAAGTAAAAACATTTTTTGTTCAATCGTGCAAAACGGAAAAAACCCCAAAAAACAGTGCCGTGCGAACAGGCCAGTTCTCAGACATTCCAAGTTATTCATTTACTGGTAGTGGCAGTAAGATCAAGATCAGTGATTAGTCCAACTCTGATTTTGAGTATGTTACTAGTTCGCGCAATTTTTCGTTGTTTGTGTGTGTAATGGTTTTTAACTACAATACATACACACAACAAAAACTGATTGACAGATAGTGCACTTCATGAGAAACAATGGTACTCAGCTCTTTACCTGGTAATTATGTCATGCAAGAGACTATCATGTTTTTGATGTAGAATGTCCTTAAAAAAAACGGTATTGGCAAAGTAACGTCATTTTTCTGTCAGTGTACGCCATTTTCAATTATCTTTTTTTGGTTTTTGAGATATTAAGGTGTAAATATACCAAATATGGCAGATTTCAATACATTTTGCAAACTTCAAGCGCGTTGATCTAAAATTCAATAAAGTGGCGTATGGAACAAGATAGCATTACACCATGACATAATTAACAGGTAGTGTACCGTTAACAGCTGAGTAAACATTTTTCTCGCAAAATACGCTATCTATTAACGAGTTTTGGTTGTGTGTGTACACAAATAACGAAAAATGGCGCGAAGTAGTAAAATACTCAAAATCAGAGTTGTACTAATCACTGATTTTGACAGACAGTGCACTCAATATTTTGTTGTTGGGCAACTGCCACTGCCTGTAAATGAATATACCTTGTAGTAACACAGGAAATTATTTTGTTTGTGATACTGATCTCTATTAGGCAAAGATGTTGAGGAGACCAATATTCTAAATATTGACAATTTCGGGTAACAACAAGAGTTTTTATGAGCCTACGGCTTTATTTAAGGTCTAGTACAACACACTGTTTTAAATTTCTGCGAAAAAAATACGCCTATATGCCAGAATATCCAAATCTTTATTTTGACCACTGTAGCAAATTTTACCAAATCGGGTAAAAAATTCTACTTCAATGGGCTCAAATTAGTAGATTGGTAGATTATCACAGCTATATTTAAATATATATCTGATACTGATCATATTCTGTCCGAACATCAACTGCACATCAATACTGCAACTCATTGTTCCAAAAGGACAATAAATGCGGCTGATATGGGCTTAAGACTCTTAAGTGTCAGATCGGTCTATATGCCAGCTATATCTTAATATGGTCCAATATGTTCGGTATAGACATCAGGGACCAAACTCTAACTCAGTGCTTCCGCCGTTTTTACTATTCCTTTGTTTCTCATAGTAGTTTTCCGGGGACGGGTTACTGGCCAAGCGCCCCAACCGCATTGGTTTGTGGGATTGCACACGTATCCCTCGTCGTGGCGTGCCGCTTGCTCCAAAATCCGCCATTCGCCCCTAACCTGGGAAGAGACGCTGATGTTGGCCATTGATTATTTAAATGCGCAAATAACTCGCCTTGTCATCTCGAGTATCATTGGCACTCAGTATTTAATTAAGAGCCAGTGCCACCTGACTCCTCACTGAGACTTTCCTCTCGAAAATCGCTGACTGCCCAAGGCCGCATTTGCAGCTACTCCGAATAAAAACGGAGCTTTCCACCATCCGCAACCTGTGGACGCGCCCGGTAGCTTTCAGCTAAGCTTCCCGTGATAACGATGGGCACCACATAAGTCGGAGCTCAAAGATCCAGGCTGTGTGATGCTCATAGTTATCCCGTATCGGCCGGGGACAACGGAGGACATGTTGAGGCTTTTGATGAAAACCCATTTTCCACAGGATACGAAGGGACTCACGGAGACACCGGAATCTTGGAATAATGACGTTGATCGAAAGTTTATAATAACGGAATTTATGGTGAAGGAATCCTTGAGGAGCTTCAACCCATTTAAGTCACCCGGACCTGATGGTTTACTGCGTTACTACAGAAATAGGCAGACTATCTGGCGCCTCTTCTGGCGCCTCTTCTGGCCAAAATTTTCACAACGTGCATAGGACTTTCATACACTCCAAAAGCCTGGCAGGAGGCAAGATTGGTGTTTTTACCCAAGCCCGGCAAGGCAAGTTATGCGACACCAAAGGTCTACAGACCCATAAGCCTTACGTCCTTTCTACACAAACCCATGGAACGTATTGTGGATACCATGATAAAGAGTAGGACATCCAGCGAACTGCTCAAATATAAACAACATGCCTATGTCAAGGGAAGGTCGGTGGAGACTGCCTTGCACGAGGTTGTGCATAAAATAGAAGAATCCTTCGATGCCAAAACGTACACACTGGCGGTATGCATTGAAATCGAGGGGGCTTTTAACAATGTGCGGACCGACACACTGATCAAATCCTTAGAACAGTACTGGGTAGACCCGGTCCTTAGAGACTGGATAAACCATATGCTAAGGAACAGGTGGATAAATTGTGTGTCGCATGGCATAAATATAAGGGAGAAAGTGGCACAGGGCACGCCACAGGGGGGCATTTTATCGCCACTCCCCATAAATGAACTATTACGGATGCTGACTGAGGAATTTGAACCCGTCTGCTACGCAGACGATGTTTTAATACTTCTAAGGGATAAGGATCCGAACGAGCAATGCAGAAGGGCCGAAAGGGTCTTGCATATGGCATATGACTGGGCTAGACCCAAAGGTCTCAATGTTAACCCAGAGAAGAAATATGCCTGCTCACGAGGAAGACGAAGGTGAGCCAACGTTTCCTCACCACGTTTTCTCAATAAGACGATTTCAATATCTGACAAGGTCAAATACTAAGGTGTGATCTTGGACAGGAAACTGAATTGGAAATGTCACATTCAGGAGCGTACTGAGAAGGCTCACAGATGTTAGGCACTATGTAGTCTGAATCCGAGGATAGTCGACTGGCTCTACAGGAGCGTGATTAGACCAATACTTACCTACGCCTCAGTAGTTTGGAAGACTGCTATGGAGAAAAAGTGCAACATAAGGACCATACAACAGATTCAGAGAACATGTTGTCTTGGCATAGGCGGAGCACTGAAGACTATTCTAGATATCCGACCCATTAACATACAGATTAAGTGTGAGGCAGCCACTGCGGCTATGAGACTTAAGGCGATGGGAGAATGAATCGAGGATGGGAGCAGCTCATACCATCGCGGTATAATAGAGGCGACGATAGGAAACCTGGAAGGAAGGAAAGAGGTTTCCGATCGAATATCTGAGATTAACCTTGAAGCCGAGTGCCAGGCACTGCTGCCATCGGCACAGTCTTGGATTGACGGAACCCTAGTATTGCCATCTGGAATATCATGTAACACGGATGGATCAAAGCAATAGGACAGAGTGGGCCTGGGGGAGAACCCAGGGACGGACATCTCTTTTAGACTGCCTGACCATAATACGGTGGAGATCCGGGCGATCACGGAATGCGTAAGTGGTGTGGTGCTAACGCGAGGACGTCGAGTGTGAACATCATTACCGACAGTAAAATTGTCATAAGGGCAATAATATATAATAATAACGCCTTTTCTGAGAATGGCAAAATCCGTATCGTTTGGGTGCGGGCCATTACGGAGTAAGAAGAAATGAAAGGGTAGACGATTTGGCGGTGATGGCCAGAGGACTGCCGTCAATAAATTTGGTTAACCCGAAGCCTTTCCGGTCGACGCCGATTACTGGCTTAGGTGCATGCCCATAGTGGCATAAGCCTACATATGTATCGAACAGTAGGTGGAGTTTTGAAGCGCTGTTCACCAGAACACAAAACCATATCTACCATTATAGGTCCAAACTTTTCCTTAAGTTGTTGGTGTTACAGTTCCGAAAATATTGTCAAAAAACTTAAAATCATATTTGACAGCAGAAGTTTCGCAAATACTAGTGCAATTCTGCACCATTAATTCAAGCAGTATACCAGTTGGATATGGATAGCATTCACGTGGATACTATATCGAAGCGGAAAACAGGTTACGTGTGAATTTCGTTCTTGGAGACCAAGCACCACCCAAATGCTTTTTGTGACTATCCTGAGTCTTGTTGGTAAGTTCATGGTCCACGACCGAAATGTTTACTTGCTCACGGCTCTAAGGCAGATGGAAGATTGAGATGGTAAATTCTTTCGAATGATAGTTCTTGTTCAATATACATATGTTGCATTCTGTCACTGGAAATTTTCAGATCATGAATTTCGTCGAATACGAGCCTGCACTCGCCAAACCATTTCAGATGTGTTTGTAGTTTTTTGGGACCACCGTCATGTCGTTCAGCAACGCTACCAGCGAGTTATGTTGCGTTGCATAAACATTTTGTTCAATTTGAGGTGTTTAAATTCGCCAAACAGTTGCGAAAATGTTAAAATAGGTAGGTTTACATTGTTTGAGTAATACAACAAAGGCACCGGTGCATCTGACGGACAAAGTTAGCTAACTTTTAGTCCATGATGAAACAATTAAAGGTGGTCTCATTTGTACTACAACCCTGGAAAATTTCCAGGTAGTGACAGTTGCTCAATAACAAACTATTGAGTACATTTACTGTCAAAAACAGTAAGTAGTGCAACTCTGATTTTGTGTATGTAACTAGTACGCGCCATTTCTCGTTGTTTGTGTGTGTATAGTTTTTAACTATAATATACACACACAACTAAAACTCTTTGACAGGTAGTGGACTTCGCGAGAAAAAATTGTACTCAGCTGTTTACGATACACCAGGATTCACTGAATAAGGTTAAGCCAAGCGATCAGCCGATATACTTTTTTTTATTATTTGACAGTACTTGGCATTGAGGATGTCAACTTGTTCTCTTTTTACATTCATTCTTTGTTTACGTTTTCTCCTATATGATGACATTTTCAATCGTCAGATTTGACATCCTTAATGATGTTTATGGGGCCTATCCACTTTATGTTTTTACATGTGACCTAACCTTCTATTAGTGAATCCTGACGATACACTAAGTGGTAATTATGTCATGCTACAACCACAAATCATATGGTGCAATCCGCCATCTCGTTATCAAGATGTCAATTCAAAAATGAGATTGTTCTCAACACATCAACGAAACTTGTGTGTATACGTGCGCATGCGGGATTCACTAATAGAAGGTTAGGTCACTTACGAAAACATAAAGAGGGTAGGCCCAATGATCATCATTAAGGATGACAAATCTGCCGATTGAAAATGTCATCATATAGGAGAAACGTAAACAAAGAATGAATGTAAAAAGAAAACAAGTTGACATCCTCAATGCCAATTACTGCCAAAAATGAAAAAATTTTATGTCGGTTGATCGCTTGGCTTAACCTGGTGTGAAGGTAAAATGAGAAAAGAGAAACAAAAACGAAAAGAATGTACAATAAAATGGGGTGGTTTGCTGTGTATGTAAATACGGAATTTACATCGTAATACCATCAAACTGGTCAACTGTTTTAGCTGTTCGCGTGAGTCCACATTTTGTACCTCTACTGGCTATGATATGTGCAGGTCTTTAAGTGTAAACTCTCCCTTTATGATATATTCTTGGCAACAGGGATGGTTCACGCAAAGTTAGACAAGTTGTACGATTTTCTTCACAACAGTTGGGTTATAAAATTCCCACATGTTTAGAACGCTTTTCCATTAGGTACCATTTGGTTATCAATTACTTGGGTATATGTTATTGTTTTTTCATTAAAAACGAAACTTCGCGAATTTCAAACAGTTTTTCCCACATTTTATAACATTGTCTATTGTGAAACAAGAGGAAAGAGAAAGGTTAAACAAAATGTCACTTGCTGAAGAGGTAAGGATCAAAAACTCAAATAAGGATCAAAAACTCAATACAAACGTAATTTACAGCTGCGAAAAGATTCCGAGGAAATCTGCAAATTGCTTGCAGAGGCAACCAGGAAGCGTGTCAAGGATGCCTTGGTAAAAGCAAAAGCTGAAGTGGATCGTGAGATTGTTAATCTGGAAATGAAGGAAAAGCAGGCAGCAGAACGTAAGGAAGCAGGACCCAAAAGGTAGAAGACAATTTTTTTTACTTCTCAAGACCACATTTCTTTGTTGTGTTTGTTTGCTACAACGTGTTTTTTTCTTGCAATAGATTCTACGTCGAGCTGAAAGAATACGGTTGGGATCAAAGTGACAAGTTCGTGAAAATATTTGTTACATTGGCTGGTATCCAAAATATCGATGAATCATCGGTAGTTATACATTTCACCGAAAACTCTTTGAATTTGAATATAAACAATTTCAATGGCAAAGACCATGTCTTGGTGGTTAACAACTTGCTACATCCCATCGACGTTGCAAAGAGCTATCGCAAAGTTAAAACAGACATGGTGGCGATTTACATGAAGAAAACCCTTGAAGGCCAACACTGGCCATGTCTGACTTCGATCGAAAAGCGTCTCAAAGATCAAGCTGATCACGAATTGAAGCAAAGTAGCGAAAACCCTTCCGATGCTTTGGTTAATATCATGAAGAAAATGTACAATCAAGGAGATTCAACGACAAAACAAATGATTGCCAAAGCTTGGACGGAAAGTCAAGAAAAAATTGCAAAAGGAGGAGATCATAATCCTTTAGAGTCTTTAAGTTAAGAAAAAATCATTACGTCGCCATGTTTACAACATGTATCATATGAATCTTAGAGTTCTTTTTTTGAATTGTTTTATGTACAATTCTTTCTATTTTGCTCTTCGAAGAGCCAATATAAACGGGTAATTGAAACGAAAACATTGCTATTGGTAGGGCAACATCCCTTATTAAACTTTAAACAACTGCATTGTACAAATATTTATTGATTCCACATTATTACTTTCGTTTCATAAATACTTTATTAGCCATAGATCATATTTTTAGTGTCAATAAAAATACAGAACAAATTTCGCTAAATTTCATTTCTATAGGAAATTTTGTCAAAATTTCATTTCTATAGGAAATTTTGTCAAAATTTCATTTCTATAGGAAATTTTGTTAAAATTTCATTTCTATAGGAAATTTTGTCAAAATTTCATTTCTATAGGAAATTTTGTCAAAATTTCATTTCTATAGGAAATTTTGTCAAAATTTCATTTCTATAGGAAATTTTGTCAAAATTTCATTTCTGTAGGAAATTTTGTCAAAATTTCATTTCTGTAGGAAATTTTGTCAAAATTTCATTTCTATAGGAAATTTTGTCAAAATTTCATTTCTATAGGAAATTTTGTCAAAATTTCATTTCTATAGGAAATTTTGTCAAAATTTCATTTCTATAGGAAATTTTGTCAAAATTTCATTTCTATAGGAAATTTTGTCAAAATTTCATTTCTATAGGAAATTTTGTCAAAATTTCATTTCTATAGGAAATTTTGTCAAAATTTCATTTCTATAGGAAATTTTGTCAAAATTTCATTTCTATAGGAAATTTTGTCAAAATTTCATTTCTATAAGAAATTTTGTCAAAATTTCATTTCTATAGGAAATTTTGTCAAAATTTAATTTCTATAGGAAATTTTGTCAAAATTTCATTTCTATAGGAAATTTTGTCAAAATTTCATTTCTATAGGAAATTTTGTCAAAATTTCATTTCTATAGGAAATTTTGTCAAAATTTCATTTCTTAGGAAATTTTGTCAAAATTTCATTTCTATAGGAAATTTTGTCAAAATTTCATTTCTATAGGAAATTTTGTCAAGATTTCATTTCTATAGGAAATTTTGTCAAAATTTAATTTCTATAGGAAATTTTGTCAAAATTTCATTTCTATAGGAAATTTTGTCAAAATTTCATTTCTATAGGAAATTTTGTCAAAATTTCATTTCTATAGGAAATTTTGTCAAAATTTCATTTCTATAGGAAATTTTGTCAAAATTTCATTTGTATAGGAAATTTTGTCAAAATTTCATTTCTATAGGAAATTTTGTCAAAATTTCATTTCTATAGGAAATTTTGTCAAAATTTAATTTCTATAGGAAATTTTTGTCAAAATTTCATTTCAATAGAAAATTTTGTCAAAATTTCATTTGTATAGGAAATTTTGTCAAAATTTCATTTGTATAGGAAATTTTGTCAAAATTTAATTTCTATAGGAAATTTTGTCAAAATTTCATTTCTATAGGAAATTTTGTCAAAATTTCATTTCTATAGGAAATTTTGTCAAAATTTCATTTCTATAGGAAATTTTGTCAAAATTTCATTTCTATAGGAAATTTTGTCAAAATTTCATTTCTATAGGAAATTTTGTCAAAATTTCATTTCTATAGGAAATTTTGTCAAAATTTCATTTCTATAGGAAATTTTGTCAAAATTTCATTTCTATAGGAAATTTTGTCAAAATTTCATTTCTATAGGAAATTTTGTCAAAATTTCATTTCTATAGGAAATTTTGTCAAAATTTCATTTCTATAGGAAATTTTGTCAAAATTTCATTTCTATAGGAAATTTTGTCAAAATTTCATTTCTATAGGAAATTTTGTCAAAATTTCATTTCTATAGGAAACTTTGTCAAATTTTCATTTTTAAAGAAAATTTTGTCAAAATTTCATTTCTATAGGAAATTTTGTCAAAATTTCATTTCTATAGGAAATTTTGTCAAAATTTCATTTCTATAGGAAATTTTGTCAAAATTTCATTTCTATAGGAAATTTTGTCAAAATTTCATTTCTATAGGAAATTTTCTCAAAATTTCATTTCTATAGGAAATTTTCTCAAAATTTCATTTCTATAGGAAATTTTGTCAAAATTTCATTTCTATAGGAAATTTTCTCAAAATTTCATTTCTATAGGAAATTTTCTCAAAATTTCATTTCTATAGGAAATTTTGTCAAAATTTCATTTCTATAGGAAATTTTGTCAAAATTTCATTTCTATAGAAAATTTTGTCAAAATTTCATTTCTATAGGAAATTTTGTCAAAATTTCATTTCTATAGGAAATTTTGTCAAAATTTCATTTCTATAGGAAATTTTGTCAAAATTTCATTTCTATAGGAAATTTTGTCAAAATTTCATTTCTATAGGAAATTTTGTCAAAATTTCATTTCTATAGGAAATTTTGTCAAAATTTCATTTCTATAGGAAATTTTGTCAAAATTTCATTTCTATAGGAAATTTTGTCAAAATTTAATTTCTATAGGAAATTTTTGTCAAAATTTCATTTCAATAGAAAATTTTGTCAAAATTTCATTTGTATAGGAAATTTTGTCAAAATTTCATTTCTATAGGAAATTTTGTCAAAATTTAATTTCTATAGGAAATTTTGTCAAAATTTCATTTCTATAGGAAATTTTGTCAAAATTTCATTTCTATAGGAAATTTTGTCAAAATTTCATTTCTATAGGAAATTTTGTCAAAATTTCATTTCTATAGGAAATTTTGTCAAAATTTCATTTCTATAGGAAATTTTGTCAAAATTTCATTTCTATAGGAAATTTTGTCAAAATTTCATTTCTATAGGAAATTTTGTCAAAATTTCATTTCTATAGGAAATTTTGTCAAAATTTCATTTCTATAGGAAATTTTGTCAAAATTTCATTTCTATAGGAAACTTTGTCAAATTTTCATTTTTAAAGAAAATTTTGTCAAAATTTCATTTCTATAGGAAATTTTGTCAAAATTTCATTTCTATAGGAAATTTTGTCAAAATTTCATTTCTATAGGAAATTTTGTCAAAATTTCATTTCTATAGGAAATTTTGTCAAAATTTCATTTCTATAGGAAATTTTGTCAAAATTTCATTTCTATAGGAAATTTTGTCAAAATTTCATTTCTATAGGAAATTTTGTCAAAATTTCATTTCTATAGGAAACTTTGTCAAATTTTCATTTTTAAAGAAAATTTTGTCAAAATTTCATTTCTATATGAAATTTTGTCAAAATTTCATTTCTATAGGAAATTTTGTCAAAATTTCATTTCTATAGGAAATTTTGTCAAAATTTCATTTCTATAGGAAATTTTGTCAAAATTTCATTTCTATAGGAAATTTTGTCAAAATTTCATTTCTATAGGAAATTTTGTCAAAATTTCATTTCTATAGGAAATTTTGTCAAAATTTCATTTCTATAGGAAATTTTGTCAAAATTTCATTTCTATAGGAAATTTTGTCAAAATTTCATTCTATAGGAAATTTTGTCAAAATTTCATTTCTATAGGAAATTTTGTCAAAATTTCATTTCTATAGGAAATTTTGTCAAAATTTCATTTCAATAGAAAATTTTGTCAAAATTTCATTTGTATAGGAAATTTTGTCAAAATTTCATTTCTATAGGAAATTTTGTCAAAATTTAATTTCTATAGGAAATTTTGTCAAAATTTCATTTCTATAGGAAATTTTGTAATAACGCATTTGTAAATCTTATCATATTTGTATAATACTTTGTTAAAAAGTAAATTTAAATTATTGTATAACAGTCAGGATTCACTGAATTCATTCATTCATTTACATTTACATTCATTCTTTGTTTACGTTTTCTCCTATATGATGACATTTTCAATCGTCAGATTTGACATCCTTAATGATGTTTATGGGGCCTATCCACTTTATGTTTTTACATGTGACCTAACCTTCTATTAGTGAATCCTGTATAACAGTATGACTACTTTTCAATGTCATACTTTTCGGACTCTCTGGTTGGTACATTTTATATATATATTATATATATATATTTTTTATATATATACAAATATATTATTGTATAACAGTTATCGGATAATTGATGTAACTGTTATAAAAATACTGTAAGAACTTTTAAAACTGCCATATATGTATATTTATGTTTTTATAATAATTTTGTGCAGCCTGTATTACATTATAACAGTTATCGGATGATAATCTGAACTGTAATAAAATAATTGTAAATTTTTTCTGCTCGTTTTTCTGCGTATTGAAACTAAACAGACTTTTCACGTTGTGGGGCATATTTGTATAACACTTTGTTAAAAAGTAAATTTAAATTATTGTATAACTGTATGACTACTCTCAATGTCATACTTTTCGTACTCCCTGGTACATTTTATAACACTTGTGTACCACATAACCGTTCAATATTTATAAAGGGTGATTTTTTTGAGGTTAGGATTTTCATGCATTAGTATTTGACAGATCACGTGGGATTTCAGACATGGTATCAAAGAGAAAGATGCTCAGTATGCTTTGACATTTCATCATGAATAGACTTACTAACGAGCAACGCTTGCAAATCATTGAATTTTATTACCAAAATCAGTGTTCGGTTCGAAATGTGTTCAAATTTTGACAAATTTTGTTCAGCGATGAGGCTCATTTCTGGTTGAATGGCTACGTAAATAAGCAAAATTGCCACATTTGGAGTGAAGAGCAACCAGAAGCCGTTCAAGAACTGCCCATGCATCCCGAAAAATGCACTGTTTGGTGTGGTTTGTACGCTGGTGGAATCATTGGACCGTATTTTTTCAAAGATGCTGTTGGACGCAACGTTACGGTGAATGAACACATTTCGAACCGAACACTGATTTTGGTAATAAAATTCAATGATTTGCAAGCGTTGCTCGTTAGTAAGTCTATTTATGATGAAATGTCAAAGCATACTGAGCATCTTTCTCTTTGACACCATGTCTGAAATCCCACGTGATCTGTCAAATACTAATGCATGAAAATCCTAACCTCAAAAAAATCACCCTTTATTTATCAAAGGCATACTCATATTAAACACATTTAAAAAATATGTTATTGTATAACAGTTATCGGATAATTGATTAACTGCAATAAAAATACTGTATGAACTTTTCAAACTGCCCCTATATATGTATATGTATGCTTTTACAACAATTTTTTGTATGCTGTATAACATTACAAACTTTCACGCTGTCTGGCATATTATTAAACTCACATTTTTATAACACTTTTTTAAAAAATAAATTAAAATTATTGTATAACAGTATGACTACTTTTCAATGTCATATTTTTCGGACTCCTTGGTACATTTTATAACACTTCTATGTATCGCATAACAATTCAATATTTATATTTACTATTTATCAAAGGCATACTTATGTTAAACAAATATTGAAAATATATTATTGTATAACAGTTATCGTATAATTGATTTAACTGTTATAAAAATACTGTAGAAACTTTTCAAACCGCCCGTATATGTATATTTATGTTTTTATAATACTTTTCTGTTTGCTGTAGAACATTATAACAGTTATCGGATAATTAACTAAACTGTTATAAAATAGTTGTAACTTCTGCCAGCACGTTTTTCGGTTAATGGAAACTATACAAAACTTTCACCTTGTCTTTGTTAAAGAGGAAAATTGAATCATTGTATTACAGTATGACTACTTTTCAGTTTGTCAGTTTATATAACACTTTCCTTTGTACTTAACCTTGCATTGCGGGAGCTTTAAACTTTTCATTTTTCATTAAAAAAACATTTGAAGAAGTTTTTTTTTAAGATTAGTATTCAGTTTTTATTTCGATAAATATATGAAATATATTGTATGAACATTAAATTATGGAATATTTTATTTCATTTCAAAACCAGATATGTAACTAAAATTACAAAAAAAAAAATATATGCTTGTGGTGTTTGGTAGAAAATAATAAAAATTTACAAATGCAATGAGTGGACGTTGGGCGCATTAAAAAATAAAGTGTAGTCGGTATGTATGTACATATTGATGGATGTTCTTGAAACCAAAAAAAATGAAGCCTAAGTTAAACATGGAATGGAAATTTTCTATGTATTTTTTTAATTTGGAAAGTTTTTAACGGAATTTGAATTTTTTATCAATATATGTATACATACATCAAACTTTATGGACCAATGCGGTGTTTGTCTTTTTTTGATTATACTAAAACAAAAATTATATATAATTCTCTAAACACATATTTTTTTTTATATATAAAAATGTGGACTGTATGTGGACAGTATGTGGATGTATTGATTTTTCCTTTCTTTTTCTACAACGGCACACTTAAATTAACTTAAAGTTTTTAATATGTATGTTATAGATGTTTGTTTATCAGAGTCTGTATATGTATATTTATTTAAATAATAATATGCATTTTATTTATTTATTAGAAAACTAATCATGTCTTTTCAAAAGAAACCGTTTTGCAAAAGGAAACAAAAACAATTTGACGAAAAAAAAGAGAAATTCTAGGAAATTCTATGAAATACTAGGAAATACTTTGCTGAAAAATGGACTAAAATGTATTACAATTAATACTTATAACTAGTATTTGAATAGACTCTTCATCCCAAAAGGACTGCAGCAGGATTTTTTTTAAATATAGTGGTGTATAGAGTTATATATATGTGTATATATATATAAGCTGTCATAAGAAGTTGTTGTTGTTTTTTTTAATCTATAAAAGGAATGTTGATTTGATCTTTTTTTTTAGCTATAATCCATGTTTTTGGGTTTTCTTAAAAAATAAAATTCCTTGTGTGTTGGACAATTAGGAAACTTTTTGTTTTTTTTTTCTCTTTTAAAATATAAATTAACTAAAAAAATAGTTTGTTTTAATTCAAAATAATTAAAAATAATAAAAATAAAATATTTCGATAATAAAATTCTATATATACGAATAGACTATATGTGATTGGTATGAGAAAACAAAAAAAAAAACAGTCGTTATATTTCATTCACCTCAAATACACATGAAATTATGAAAAAAAAACTTTATGTAGACTTAAAACGGGTTTATTTGACAGTTCCATAAAGGAAATCTGTCAAATAAACCTATTTCAAAGCTACTTTAAACCCCGTTTACACTGCTCATTAAATCCGGTTTAAAGGCTCTCGTCAGCTGATTTTATAAAGGGAAAACAGATGACCGAGCCCTTAAATCTGGATTTAGGGCTCTCCTCAGCTGTTTTTAATAAAGGAAAACAGATGATCGAGACATTAAATCTGGGTTAAAAGCTCTCGTCAGCTGATTTTATGAAGTGAAAATAGATGATCGAGCCATTAAATCCGGATTTAAGGCTCTCGTCAGCTGATTTTATAAGAGAAAAACAGATGATCGAGCCATTAAATCCGGATTTAAGGTCCTTGTCAGCTGATTATATAAAGTGAAAACAGATGATCGAGCCATTAAATCCGTATTTATAAAGGGAAAACAGATGATCGAGCCATTAAATCTGATTTTATAAAGGGAAAACAAATGATCGAGTCATTGAATCCGGATTTAAGGCTCTCGCCAGTTGATTTTATAAAAGGAAATCAGATGATCGAACCATTAAATCTGGATTTAAGGCTCTCGTCAGCTGATTTTATAAAACAGATGATCGAGGGAAAACAGATAATCGAGCCATTAAATCTGGATTTAAAGCTGACGTGAGCTGATTTTATAAAGTGAAAACAGATGATTGAGCCGTTAAATCTGGATTTAAGGCTCTCCTCAGCTGATTTCATAAGGGAAAACATATGATCGAGTCATTAAATCCGGAATTAAGGCTCTCCGCAGCTGATTTTTATAAAGGGAAAACAGATGATCGAGCCACTAAATCTGGATTTAAGGCTCTTCTCAGCTGATTATAAAGGAAAAAAGGGGAAACAGATGATCGAGCCATTAAATCTGGATTTAAGCGTCTTCTCAGCTGATTTTATAAAGGAAAAAAGGGGAAACAGATGATCGAGCCGTTAAATCTGGATTTGAGGCTCTCCATCAGCTGATTTTATAAAGGGAAAAGGGAAAAACAGATGATCGAGCCATTAAATCTGGATTTAAGGCTCTCCTCAGCTGATTTCATAAAGGGAAATCCGGATTAAAGCTCTCATCAGCTGATTTTATAAAGGGAAAACAGATGATCGAGCCATTAAATCTGGGTTAAAAGCCCCCGTCAGCTGATTTTATAAAGTGAAAACAGATATTCAAGCCATTGAATCCGGATTTAAGGCTCCCGTCAGCTGATTTTATAAAGGGTAAACAGATGATCGAGCCATTAAATCTGGATTTAAGGCTTTCCTCAGTTGATTTTATAAAGGGAAAACAGATTATCGAGCCCTTAAATCCGGATTTAAGGCTCTCGTGAGCTCATTTTATGAAGGGAAAAAGGAAAAACAAATGATCGAGCCATTAAATCTGGATTTAAGTCTCTGGTCAGCTGATTTTATAAAAGGAAAACAGATGATCGAGCCATTAAATCTGGATTTAAGGCTCTCTTCAGCTGATTTTATAAAGGAAGGGAAAAGGGAAAACAGATGATCGAGCCATTAAATCTGATTTTATAAAGGGAAAACAAATGATCGAGCTATTAAATCCGGATATAAGGCTCTCGTCAGCTGATTTTATAAAGCGAAAACATATGATCAAGCCATTTTATCCGGATTTAAGGCTCTCGTCAGCTGATTTTATAAAAGGAAAACAGATGATCTAACCATTTGAAACGGATTTAAGGCTCTCGTCAGCTGATTTTATAAAGTGAAAACAGATGATCGAGCCAATAATCCGGATTTAAGGCTCTCGTCAGCTGATTTTATGAAGGGAAAACATATGATTGAGCCCTTAAATCTGGATTTAGGGCTCTCCTCAGCTGTTTTTATAAAAGGAAAACAGATGATCAAGACATTAAATCTGGATTTAAGGCTCTCGTCAGCTGATTTTATAAAGGGAAAACAGATGATCAAGCCATCGTCAGCTGATTTTATAAAGGGAAAACAGATGATCGAGCCATTAAATCCGGATTTAAGGCTCTCGTCAGCTGATTTTACAAAAGGGAAACAAATGATCGAGCCATTAAATCTGGATTTAAAGAGCAGTTTAAACGGGGTTTAAAGTTTTGTGAATAAGACCGTTATTTTTTTATATAAAAATCATGTGTATCGAGGTGCCCTTGTTAATATGTGTAGGTGTGTATTTAGTTTTCATTTTGAACTAGTTGTAGTAATGTGAGGGAGGATTGTTCAGTTCTTAGATGAGCTTACATACATATAAGCTGTTTTTTCTCTTTGTTTTTTTTATTATAAACTCCTCCCATTGGTTCAGTTCAATACTAATTATTTATATTGTATATATATATAAATATATGGTTAATGATATTTTTATGGGTATTGTTCTTTTTTCTCTCAACATGTTTAAACTAAAAATTTTGTTTAACTTTAAATACTTTTTGATCATGACACAATTTAATGAAAAAACACGAAATAAAACATTTTTTGCATATTCAATGGAGGTTTTTCGTTTCTTTGATTTTTGCAGAATCTAAAAAAATTAAAAAAAAAATTATTTAAGTTCTTTTCAATAAGAGCTTTGAAGGGCTTTTAAAATCTGCTTTCTTTATGTACAAGTAAAATGTATGGGTTTGAAAATAAAATGTTTAAAGTGATGCTATAACCAGTAAGGAACGGCTAAAATCGGGCGGAAACGACTATATATTACCCCACGCCTAACCTATAACTTTTAATACAGGCGATAGATATAAATGGGAGCTATATTTGATGAACATTTACAAACGTGTTTAGATGGGTAACAGAACAATGTTGTTGTAGCAGTGTATTGTACGCTGAGGCGGCATCACTTGCCGATGAAGGACTCCATCGGGTCAACCCAGTACGTACAACCGGCTACCATGGGATTGGCTAACAGAACAATACCAGAGAACTGCATAAGACCTAATATATGGCACTCAATACCCACTTTGGCCAAAGCAATTGTCTGTATCGCATGCCACATAAAAACAAAGTAAGCTAGAAACACGCGCACAAATACAATGGAGTTAGAAATGCGCGTACGTTTTAGTAATCGTTCAGGGGATGTGATTTTCAATTTGGGCGGCGAAGAACATCGTGTGTTGTTTGCAAATTAATACCATTCAGATGCCATATGAAGCCAAAGCAAGCAGAGGAATGAGACACCAGGTTTTGTTAAGTGGCATAGATATACTCCGTTGTTGGTGGGCCAATATCGTGTGGAGTTTGTAAATGAATACTACTCTGATGAGTGCCATATGAAGCCAAAGCAAGCAGAGGAATGAGACACCAGGTTTTGTTAAGCGGCATAGATATACTCCGTTGTTTTTTTGCACTTGCCATTTATACCCTCCACCATAGGATGGGTGTTTATAACTGTTTATAACTCCTCGAAAAACGGCAGAACCGATTTTCTCCAAATGTTCGCTTATTGTGTAGGCTGGTCTAGAAGGAAACATAGGCTATATAATTTTTTGGTATCGGAAGGATGACGGACCCTCCCCCTTATGCCAAAAACACAACCCGAAATCAAAAGTGGACCGACCGATCGGGACAATATAGGTATCAAATGAAAGGTATTGGAGAGTAGAATACGAATAAGGTATTAAAATTTGAGTCTAAGTACCCATCGAGCCGCCCCAACCCCAGACATATTAGACGTTCATTTCAATATGGGGCTCAAATGAAAGGTATTAGGGAGTAGATTTTGAATCTGGCATACAAAATCAAATCGAAGTATAGGGGGGTCACTCCAATCCTCAAAAACGCCATTAGACCCATTGTGACTATATGATACTTGGCTAAATCGATTTTCTTAAAATTTTTATATATTGTGTGTGTTTGTCTGGAAGGAAGGAGGCCACCGTAGCGCAGAGCTTAGAATGTCTGCCTATGACGCTGAACGCCTGGGTTCGAATCCTGGCGAGACCATTAGAAAATATTTTCAGCGGTGGTTTTCCCCTCCTAATGCTGGCAACATTTGTGAGGTACTATGCCATGTAAAACTTCTCTACAAAGAGGTGTCGCACTGCGGCACGCCGTTCGGACTCAGCTTTAAAAAGGAGGCCCCTTACATTGAGCTTAAACTTGAATCGGACTGCACTCATTGATATGTGAGAAGTTTGCCCCTGTTCCTTAGTGGAATGTTCATGGGCAAAATTTGCAAATTTTTGTCTGGAAGGAAACATATTTGGGGGAGGCGGACCCTCCCCCTAACCCCAAAACCGCCACTCATATCCGAAAGTGGTCCGATGGGCACAATAAGGGTAGATATTGAAGACCAGAAAACGAATATGGTATTAAAATTTGGGTCCAAGTACCCACGGTAACCCCCCTCCACAACCCCAAAACTCCTCTAAACAGATTTGATCAAGGTTCATGTCAATATGAAAAGTATTAGGCAGTAGGATTACAAATATGGCATAAAACATTAGGTCCAAGTAATGGGAGGTCGCCCACCCCCAAATGGCCATATCAGCCGATTGGGAGGGAGAGATTAAGAATATAACATTAAATTTGCGTTCAATTCAATGTGGCGCTTTTCCTCCTAAATATATGTCAAATGGGTTATTTGACCCATTATGACTCAAATAAAAGGTATTTGAGAGTAGAAAACGAATTTAATATCCAATTTTGGAGCCAAGTGTTTTGGGGTACGCCCTAAAGCACCCCCTATACTGACCTTTATTTCCGTAGGGAATAAAGAACGAATTTGATATCTATTTTCAGGTGGCAGCCCCTGCGCCAAAACACCCTCCAAACGGTTCATAATTACCGGCCATGGCAATATGGGGCTCAAATTAAAGCGATTTGGAAGTGCAGCACGAATTTGATATCCATATTTGAGTCGAAATGTTTGAGGTGCCATCCCTCCCCTAAAAAGCACTTCTCCTTACACTAATTTTTAAAAACACCAGGAACCGAGCAGGTGCAATCTTCTCACACATCAATGAGTGCTTTCCGATTCAGGTTTAAACTCAATGATAAGGGACCTTTTTTTATAGCGGAGTTCGGACGGCGTCCTGCAGTGCGACACCTCTTTGGGGGAAAATTTCTAAATGACCAGACATGGAATTGCACCTCGCACCCGGCTATGAAAAGGAGGCCCCTTACTATTAAGCTTAAACTTGAATCGGACAGCATTCATTGCTATGTGAGAAGTTTGCCCCTGTTCCTTAATGGAATGTTCATGGGCAAATTTGCATTTGCATCAGTATGGCTCCAAAGAAAACCAAAAACATTCCAATGATAGACATTTTCAAGTAAACTTTTTTATAGCTTTCATATATGCTCTTGTAGCTTTTTTACCATGGGAAGACATGGTACAAAGAACTTGATGAACCCGAGCAGGTTAGGTAAGAGTGACAGTCCTTTGACAGACTCACTTAGATAATTTTAAGTCCAATACCATAGTAGCGACAGACCAAGGCCTCTGGCGGGAATCGAACCAAAGACTCCTCTCTGGCAATCCGAGCACGCTACCAGCTCGGCTGCCGGGGCGAACCGAGTAAAGTTCCCAAAGCATTGATTCTAATGTGTGGTGATGCCTACGCAGATTTCGATTTCTTATATTTAAGCAATAACTTTTGGAACAGATTTTTGTATTTAAACTAAAAGCTGGCAGATTTCAAAAGCAATAACAAACAGCTGCTATGGAAAACTATGGAATATGCAATAAATGTGTGTGTGTGTGTGTGTGTAAGTTTTTTGTTTGCATGCTTGCTATAACTAATTAGTCATCTGTTTTTGTAGGCTATTGTGGCTGTGTGTGTGTGTGTGTGTGTGAGAGTTTTTTGTTTGTATGCTTGCTAGAACTAAATAGTCATTTGTTTTTGTAGGCTATTGTGGCTATTTCTAAAAGTTCCCTACAAGTGTTGCATTATTTTTGTTCATCTAATCAATACCATGCTAATAATAATTTTCTGATTTGTTTTTTTTTTGTTCACCTTTTGTGTAGTTTTCCCTCAACTTTATATGCATATCTCTTAACGTGTAAAGGCACTAAGAAAATGAGCTCCCCCCATATCGAATTGTGGTTCATAGCTCTCATCGGCCGATGAGGAGGCATTTTGTGCATTTGCAGCAGCTGCTGCCAATGTGGCCACCGCTATGCTGTTATTGACTGCCGCATTAGAGCTGGCAGTGGCCGCCTTAAGGTGCTCCATGTCAATCAGTGGGGGCTTATCACCCGGCTTCCAGCGCCTGTGTATGCCCATGGATTTTAGTTTTTGACACACCGATGATGGCGAAATGGCATAGCCCTTTTCTGCAAGGCGTGCCGATACCTTCCAGTACTGTATGTTACTGTCCTCCTTGATGAGTTCTAGGATTTCTCGCGTTATTTCTTTGTCGCGTACCTCGCGTTCAGCGGCCTTGAGACGGCGCCGAGGATTTGAGGGTTTTTGTTCATGTGGCTGCTTTTGTCTATGATGTTGCTGTTGTTGCTGCAGCAACAATTGCTGTTGCCTCTTTTGTTCTTCTTCCAGTTGTTGCTGTTGTAGTCTTTGTTGCTTTTGTTGTTCCAATTGCTGCTGCTGTTGCTGCAGCTGTTGTTGCCTTTGCAATAGTTGTTGTATTTGCTGTTGCTGTTGCAAATGCTGTTGTTGCAGTTTCTGTTGATGTTCCAATTGTTGTTTAACTAGAAGCGCTTGTTGCTGTCTCTCGTGATCGGTCTCACGGCGACTGCCACTCTCGCTGCCCTCGCTCATAACAGCGGTGGCCTCATCCTCCTGTTGCTTGGTCATGGTCATACGCATATCGCGTCGATTGCGATAGGACAAAGGCACCCCCTTGATAATGGCATCCCTTAGTTTCCAGGCAGTCATTTGTGAGACATTTAAGGCTTTTGCTATTTCCATGGTTGAGGCATTTTGCGCCACCAACATTTTGGCCATGGCATATTTCTCATCATCGATGAAGACATTCGGTTTGCGAGGTTTCTTTTTTGTGCTAGCACTGGGTGCTTCATTAGAGGTGCTGCAAGAGAGGAGTGAGAGTTACATCGGATAGTTCGAAGAGGCTAAAATTCTGTATATGGTGGTACTTACGAATCATTATTTTGCAATGAGGCTATTGGCCGAATGGAAAGATTCACCGGTAGTTGATGGCTGTAAATAGAAAAATCATGCTGCTCTAAATTGAACTCGAAAACTCAGGTACTCAACTTACATGGCTGCAGCCACTGCTGGCGATAGCTGGGATATCAAGGATATTTTGCTATTCGATCCAACACTACCCAGTGAGTCTGAGTTGTTGAGGGTATTCAAATTCTTTTTTAGATATTTTTGTTCTTGCTGCTGCTGCTGTTGTTCTTGACTATTAACACCACATTCAGTCTCTTGTTGCTGGCGAAGATAGTGGGGCTCCTCATGATGCAGTTCACTATCTTCTTTACTCTCCGTTCCATCTTCGTCGTCGTCGGCATCTGCATCGTTGAGCAGTGCAGCGATTTGGTGACGGGCCCGTTGAGTATATTCTTTGTTAGGATTTAATTCCATAAGTCTTTGTTGTTGTACTACAGATATTGTATTGTGAAACTTTTGTTCTATGGCCTGTTGTTGCTGCAGATGCAACTGTTGCTGTTGCTTGTGTTGCGTCACATTTTGTTCGTTTGCTGTTTTAGCTGTAGCTCTCTGAATCACCGATGTGGCAACTGCTACTTTGTTGCCACTGCCATTGGGCTCCCTCAGCGCCTGCATAGCCTGCTGTTGTTCCTGCAGCACTTGCAGATGTTGTTGTTCTTGTTGCAAAAGTTGCTGCTGTTGCCGCACCAATTCCATATCATGATCATCAAAGTCCCCCTGATTGGTTTCACCCTCATCCTCGCTATCGGCATTTTCACTTTTAATATGTTCGGTGAACGGGTGATGATTCAAGAGATTTTCAGGTTGATGCAAGCCTTCGCTGGCTTCGCCTGCATTTTCCTCGACTGCTACCACGGGGCCGTTATCATAACCATTGTTGTCCTCCTCTTCTTCGGGTGGATCGATGACACGCTCATGTAAACTAACACCGTTGACCAGACTTTTGCGCAGACGCCAAGCAAATGTGCGTGAAATATTCAACTCGTTGGCTATGACCGTGGTGGTGGCCTCACGCAATATCAATTGCTTGGCCAAGGCTATCTTGCGGGCATCTAATTTAATGCGGGTTCGTCCTTTGCGTTTGTTATTGGCCATCATGAGTCTGAAAAGGAGGAGGAGAAAAAAAGTTTAAACTTAAACATGTACAACTTTTTTTTTGGAACAAATGAAGGGGAACCTGAGAAAGAATCCAGGTTTCTTGAGATGACAAGCTAATAAACACCAAATATGCTCCATACAAGGCCCATCTGGAGGCCAAGCAACAAGCAAACTGGAGAAGGAATGTCGGGGAAAGGTTCAGAAGGCGAAGGAATGCGCTCTACTGCTATCGCAACTCCAAGGGAAAGTGTTGAGGCTCAGGCCGAAGACGGACGGACACTGGTCCGATGGAGTCCGATTCATCGGCAAGGGCTGCCGCCTCAGTGTATAACACACTGCTACAACAACAACATCCATACACTGGCCCGACACGGGATAGTTGTGAACACCACACAGGCTGGAACATTCAGGTCCTATCTGTGTGGTGCTCATAGCTGTTACGGGAAGCTTAGCTGGGACCTACCGAGCGCGTCCACAAGTTGCGGATAGAGGAATGCTCCATATGGAGTAGCTGCAATGGCAGTCGCGGACAATCAGTGGTATCGAGCGGAGACTCTCAGTGAGAGGCCGGGAGGCTTTGGCAAATTTACCAATTTTGCCCATTAACATTCCACTAAGGAACAGCGGCAAACTTCTCACATATCAAAGAGTGCGGTCCGATTTAAGTTTAAGTTCAATGAAAAGGGGCCCCCTCCGCAGTGCAACACCTCCTGGGGAAAGAAATTTAAATGGCATAGTACCTCACAAATGTGGCCAGCATTAGAAGGGGCAAACCACAGATACAATTTTTTCTGATGGTCTCATCAGGATTCGAACCCAGGCGTTCAGCGTCATAGGCAGACATTCTAAGCTCTGCGCTACGGTTGACTTCGGCATCGGCTCTTGCGCAAATACAGAGTGCCTATGATCCCTGATATGAGAAGGCGAATTATTGGCGACTTTAAATAACCAATGGCCAACATGTATCCGCGGCGATCTGCCCCTTGGACCGGAACGAGCATGCTCACCTACAGGAGCTTGATGAGGATCGCCAACTCCCATGCAAATGTGGCTTCGACAACAACAACTACCCTACACTGGATGTTTAAGACGGTGGTTTGACCGATTCTCGCCTATGGAAGACTGGTATGGCAGCAGACACTAGGCAGCCATGCCCTCCACAGAATGATGGAAGAAGTATAGGGTACCACGGTAGTGCTGATCTATAAAGTAAGGAGGAGCGCCACAAGGGAGACGTTGAATGTCCTGCTCGATTTTATGCCTTTGCACCTTAATGTTCGATGATGATATGTGGCAAAGAAGATCTCCCTTACAGCAAGAGAACCTGACTTTCTTCAAATATTGGGAATTCTTTTTTTCTGCTGGGGGATGGCGATGCGGCATGTTATATGTGACGCGAAGGAATGGTAAGATTGCGCGTCCGCATGGAGGTATTTTTCCCCCTCTTTTGAGGCTTAAGGTTATCAATGGGTTTCTCAGGTCCTATTGAGAAGGACCTTTCTTTACCACCATTACGGACTTCATTCAGGGGTCGTTTAAGAAGATGTCTGGAGGGTCAAGGGCTTGAGCTGGTTATTTTCATCAGTAAACAAAGCTGGATGTTTTCAGGGGACCTCTCCTCAATGAGGTAGAGTTGCCGTTCTCTACGGCTAACCAAACCTCGGAATGATTTTTAACCAGAAACTGAACTGTAAAAGGAACATCGATGAGAGGGTCAAGGCGATTAAATGCGATCTATTCCTATAGCAACTCGATAGGATGGAGTTGGAGCCATAGGTTTGAGGAGGTACACTGGATGTTGAAAGAGATCCTTCGACAGAATCGCAGTATGGATGACTGTCATGAAGCTCTGGGCATCTGTGTCCTTGCAAAATGATTGAAAAGGTACAGAACACTGGAGCAAGGAGGAGTGCTGCGGGAGAGACGCTCATTGCCATGCTCAAACTATGCCTTTGCACTTTTATGTTGGATGTGCTGCAACGAAAATTGTCTTTAGAATGGGGAAGTCGGGAACCTGGAATTCCTCAAACTTCAGGCATTCTTCTGATTTTTTGAAGGCTGGCATGGCGGCAGCCTAAATGCGCTGTGAGAGAGCCTCCTTGTTGACGGGTCTTTTCTGAAAAGCCATCTCTGGAGATCTTAGACGAATATTTCGAGTAGTTTCAAACGAAATGACTAGATTAGTAAACCCCCATCCTATGGTGGTGGGTATAAATACAGACATGGAAATTTGCCCGTTGACAATGCAACCGAGGTTGGGTTGCAATCCATAATCTACTCATTATTGATTTAAAAACCGACATCCACGTGAGGGGATAGTAGGCTCCTCAGCATATGCCATACAACCTGGATCTCACGGCAACGGTTCACCTGTAAACAGTGATATTAGGTTCTATGTTTATTCAGTATTAAGGGGTATTTACACTTTGAAATTTGTGAAATGAACTTTTGCATAAAAGAGAGTTTGGCAATTTTTGTCACGTACCCCCATAGGAGGTCGCTCCACCTTTTCTCTGGAGCGGCAATAGATGCTGGCGGTTGAGCTCCGGCTGTGGCTCAGTGGATGGGGCGCGGTTCTTTGCCAACACCTATTGCCAAAAAGGAGGGACAAAAAAAAACTAAAATCAACCAGCTTGTGGATGGAGAAATACAGCGGGTACGTAAACACTTGGAAATTAAACACACAGGACAATGTCTGAATCGGTTCGCAGGCATGCCGGTCTTCCATGACATGCCTCGGCCTAACCCTCCCCAAACCGTCATGTCCACCGAGGAACCATCATGACCAACCATCATAGCAAAAACAAATAACATATGATTCTCTGTCGTTGTAGTAGTCACATTTGTATGAGGAGGTAACATATGATGGTGGTAACACAGGGTTGTATTCTCTAGTTGCCATAAAAAACGCGACTGTTCAAAACCAGATGTCGCTCTACTCCAATCAGACATAGGGTGACACGCTACATTTTTGGTTTATGGTTAAGCAATAAAAAGGAATTACTTTCCGGATTTAAAAAATTGCCAATATTTTTTTATCATTATACCCTCCACCATAGGATGGGGGCATATTCATTTCGTCATTCCGTTTGTAATATCTCGAAATATGCGTCTAAGGCCCCATAAAGTATATATAGTCGTGATCGTCATGACATTTAAAGTCGATCCAGCCATGTCCGTCTGTCCGTCCGTCCGTCTATCCAAGCACGCGTACTTTCGAAGGAGTAAAGCTAGACGCTTGAAATTTTGCATAAATATATCCTATTAGTGTAGGTCGGTTGGGATGGTTAATGGGCCAAATGGTTCCATGTTTTGATATAGCTGCCATATAAATCGATCTTGGGTCTTGACTTCTTGAGCATCTAGAGGGCGCAATTCTTATCCGATTTGGCTGAAAATTTTCATCAAGTGTTTTGGCATCATTTTCAACAACTGTATTAAGTATCGCTCGAATCGGTTCATATACTGATATAGCTGCCATATGAACCGATCATGGGTCTTGACTTCTTGAGCCAATAGATGGCGCAATTTTCATCTGATTTGGCTGAAATTTTGCATGAGGTGTTTTGTTATGACTTCCAGCAACTGTGCAAATTATGGCTCAAATCGGTTCATAACCTGATATAGCTGCCATATAAACCGATTTTGGGTCTTGACTTCTTGAGCTAATAGAGGGCGCAATTTTCATCCGATTTGGCTGAAATTTTGCATGAGGTGTTTTGTTATGACTTCCAGCAACTGTGCAAATTATGGCTCAAATCGGTTCATAACCTGATATAGCTGTCATATAAACCGATCTTGGGTCTTGACTTCTTGAGCATCCAGAGGGCGCAATTCTTATCCGATTTGGCTGAAATTTTGCATGAGGTGTTTTGTTATGACTTTCAATAACTGTGCAAATTATGGCTCACATCGGTTCATAACCTGATATAGCTGTCATATAAACCGATCTTGGGTCTTGACTTTTTTAGCTACTAGAGGGCGCAATTTATATCCGATTTGGTTGAAATTTTGCAGGAGGTGTTTTGTTATGACTTCCAACAACTGTGCAAAGTATGGATCAAATCGGTTCATAACCTGATATAGCTGCCATATAAACCGATCTTGGGTCTTGACTTCTTGAGCCAATAGAGGGCGCAATTCTTATCCAATTTGGCATGAAGATGTTTGTTATGACTTCCAACAACTGTGCTGAGTATGGATCAAATCGGGGAATAACCTGATACAGCTCCCATATAAACCGATCAGCTGATTATGTTACTTGTGCCCCTACAAGTCCCAATTCTTATGCGAATGGACTGACATTTTACTATGGTCTTCAAAATTCAATTCACTTATGGTCCGAATCGGACTATAACTTGTTTTCCCTTTTTTTAATAAAAAAATACTTACTTGCGGTTATGTAGATATAAGGCATTTTCCGGTTTTCGCATTCCAACACGCCTGGGGAAGTTATTGTATTGCACTATATTCTGTTTGAAGAGTTGTTGCAAAGGCCTACAAATAATACCAAAGCCCCCAAAAATTAATACCAAAACCTCCGAGAGAATAAAATTAGAAAAATTTCTTACATTTTAGCTGTTTTCGAAGGGCAGCCGGTGCGTTTGTGCCAACCCAAATGATGGCCCGTGGGAAATAAGACATTACAATCGGAACATTGCATGGGGCGTCTAAAAGTACAGTAAACATGATTCATATAAAGATTTTCCACTTTTCGGCAGCTACTTACGTTTGATTGCGTCTCTTCTTAACGCAACGACCCCGCCGAATATGTTTTTCCAGAAAACGTTTGTAAAAATAGGTTTTCTTGCAATTCGTGCACTCGTACACAGGTCCCGCTGTGCCATGCACGCTTTGCATGTGCGCCTTGAGCACTTGTCTCATTTCGAATATCTGGAAACAATGGGGACACTGATATCCACGCATTTGAGTCATGCCAGCTGCGCCAGCTAAGCTGGCCTCACCAGAACCATCGGCAGCCATTGCTCCATTTGATGCCACTCCACCTTCATCGCTGGGGGTTATGAGTTCAATTTCAGGTATCAATGGCAAATGTTCCTCATCATCTTGATCCGAATCTGTGCCACTGCCAGCAACATCCCCCGCTCCCTCATCATCACTGCCCGCTGCAGCAGAATGATGATTTTGCAAGCCATTGAATTTGCTCAATTGTTGCTGCATGTATTCATGCATCAGTCGAATCGAGTTAAAATCAAAGGCCGGTTGTTTCTGACCATTACTGGCCACTTTGAAGCCATTGCTGTCCAGGTGCGACATATCTTCTTCAGCCTGATCATCTTCAAGCATATGACCATCTTGTGGATAATCTTCAGCTTCGGCAGCATCATTGCCACCATTTATGTGTCTTTGATATCGTTTATAACTTTGCTCGCTGGGCTCATCATCATCACCATCATCGTCCTCATCCGTTCTGTGATTTTGGCCATTGGGTAAAATCTCCTCGTGATCTGATTCGCGATTATCCTGAGCATTGTTCCTTCTGCTTTCAATTTTATTCAGAAACAACTGTTGTCGGAAAAAATTGTCCGCATCTTCACATTTCTTTTTGAATAGACAAGCGGATATGGTATTTTTGGCACACGTAACACAGACTTGTTGGGGCAGGGTATCGCCGGGTTCAATCTGAAATTGCAAAAAAAGCAGATTAAATATAATTTTGAAGTTTAATTAAAAAAATTTATATTTTAAAGGTTAGTATTTTATTAAGCGACAATACAGGCCAAGATTTTGTATCCATGCAAGAAGAATTTCCTTCATCTCTTTATGTCCACCACCATAGGATGGGGCCCTGAAATTTTGCATGTAAACTGGAGGATAGCACCTCAGCTATAAGCATGTATTTTATGAAGATAGCCCCATCCGTTCCGAAATGGCAGATTTATTTTCACTTATTTTTTTCGCCATCCCACTGTGCGATAGGGCCATATTGCAAGCCATGACGCCAGCCCTCCATCCCACTGTGCGATAGGGCCATATTGCAAGCCATGACGCCAGCCCACGCATTATTCGCGCGGTTGTTGAGTTATGGGTAGCGACCATTTGCAAACTCCTCTACCCCTTAGGTTAGGTTAAAGGTCATGGGCAAAATTTCACTCTGAGAGGTCTGAGGTCTGCCCTAGAAGACACTGAGGTCTGTCCTAGAAGACAGGAGAAGAAAATGAAGAGGACTAGGAACACACATAGGAATCCAGCATAGCACGATGCAAGGCAGAAGAACGAAAGAATAGGGGAAGGGAAAATCAAGGCACAATACAAAAACGAAGACTTTTCTCCAGCGACCCGGTCTGTGCCCCGAAACGAGTTTGCTTTCCAAAAAAGCATGCCAGGGATGACTACCCCATATGCAAGCATGTAGCTACAAAACTCAAAACGAAAGGTACCAGGCTCTCACCAGCATACAATTCGTTTAATCAGACTATTCTGGCTTGTGTCTGAAGGAATCCAGATACAAAAACAGGTGTTCACCCATAACCCTGAGTCTTCTAACCGCAATTTCGGGGCAGTTACACAAAACATGCACGGCCGTCTGCAATTTGTCGACAACACAGAAGTCCGTCTCCCCCTTGTGTCCAGCCTGACGCTAAAGACCAAACATTACAATGACCGGTCTGGGTTCCCATGAGCAGTCCGTCTCAATGCTTTCTCTACCACAGGATAAGGGATGTCCTGTTCCATGAAATACTCAACGAAAGGGCCTGGGCCCGCGAAAATCAGTTAAAAATTTTTAAATCGGTTCAGAAATGATTTCACAAGCAACAAAATAAAAGACCAGCCTCTGCGAAAATTTCAAAAAAAAAATTGTTAGTCAAATTTCTTGGACACTATAAAAGGAATCCCGAACATTTAGTCTTGTTTTTGTAGGGCTTTTTAGGCACTTTCCAGCAAAAAAAAAATTGAAAATCGAACCATTAGCGTGCTTTTGACAGCCCGAACAAAATTTTGTAGGACCGAGGTGAGCAAATTTGAAGGCCCACCTAAGGGTCCCAGGGACCTCTTGGGCCCTGCATATAAACTGGATAACACCTCAGCTATAACCATGTAAAATTTCATGAAGATATCTCTATCCGTTCCAAAATGGCAGACTTATTTACACTTATTTTTTTCCCATCCCACTGTGCGACAGGGCCTTGGCCACACTGAAAGGCCCGACTTCAGCCCACGCCATAGTGAGATAGTGATCTTTGGCAAACTCCTTTTCTGAAGAAAGGTCATTCCGGAGCATAGACCCGATAATCGTAGAAAAGGTCGTCTCTGCCATAAAAGCTCGCACAGGAGATGTTTCCGTGAGTCATTAGCAAAATTTGGGCACATCAGCCATCTATTTCCAATTAGCTCGTTGGCCGCCTCGTTCCTCACCAACTTTTGATGGGCAGGAACTAGAGCCTGTTCTACGGTTCAGAGAAGCTCTTCGACAGCCCGATCTGGAAGTCACTTTGGCATCGATACCATCTACAGTGTCTTCAGGAACGCGAAAATATCCGCCTGAAAGGCGCGACACTCGTCCAGAGGCCTATATGACTCCCTAATTCTAAAAAACACAATGAATACTCCTACCGCTTGAACGCCACGCCTATACAGAAGCCTGAATTTAGACTCTTGACCTAGGGGCCAAGGGCCTTCAGAACTGTGAAGATATCAGCCTAAAAGCCGTCTAGCATCCGTCTTAACTTAATGAAGACTCTTGTCCCACTGTCTTCCTAACTTTATCGCACGAACAGCGTCTTCGTGCCAAAGTTCTTGCTTCTCCAAGGGGAAGTAAAAGCTTTTGGTCGTTTGTGAAAAGAGTGAAGAGCAACTCATCGGCTGCTCCCGACTCTCATTAAAGGCGACCAGATATTCACTGACCCGTTTGATAAGGTTAACCTGCTGGCTGACATGTTTGCGGGAAATTCTTCCTCGCCGGAAAGCGATCAACCACTCCTTCTTATTGAAGACATATCTAGTTCCATGCCTCAGATATATTTTCGAAAACGTGGAGTCAAAGGGGATCTTGCAGATGTCGTCGTATATAAATCCCCGCGCCCGGATTGCATATTGTCAATTGTTTTATGCAATTGTTCTTCGACGCTCGCTCGCCCTTTATGCAATTTTTTCAACCTTGCTTATCGTGCGGGTGTTTACCCGGCTCGTTGGATGATATCCCCAAGAAGGGTGAGGCAAGCGCCCCTGCAAATTACCGAACAATAAAGGTATGCTCCGCGATTTTCAAGGTTATGGAGAGCATGGTCAACAACCATCTTGTGAGATACTTAGAGTCCAATGGTCTTCTTAGCGACCGATAATATGGATTCCGCAGAAATCGCTCCATCGCTCCTGTCTGACCGTTGAAGTCACTCTTTTCACCAGTTCGGTGAGAATAAGGTCGTGGCTCTGGATATCTCCAAGGCATTTGATAGGGTCTGGCACGGTGCACTCCTTTCAAAGCTTGTCGCTTTTGGTGTCGGTAATAACCTCTCGCGATTCATATCGAGTTTTCTCAGAGATTGCACTATAAGAGTTGTTGTAGATGGGTTCTCATCTGACGAATATAGATTGACCGCAGGAACAGGAGGCCACCGTAGCGCAGAGGTACGCGCCTAAGACGCTAAACGCCTGGGTTCGAATTCTGGCGAGACCATCAGAAAAAATTTTCAGCGGTAGTTTTCCCATCCTAATGCTGGCAACATTTGTGACTATGCCATGTAAAACTTCTCTCCAAAAAGGTGTCGCACTGCGGTACGCCGTTCGGACTCGGCTGTAAAAGCTTAAATTGGACTGCACTCATTGATATGTGAGAAGTTTGCCCCTGTTCCTTAGTGGAATGTTCATGGGCAAAATTTGCATTTGCAAGAGTACCACTAGGCTCTGTCCTTTCTCCCTTTCTTTTTATACCCTCCACCATAGGATGGGGGGTATACTAATTTCGTCATTCTGTTTGTAACTACTCGAAATATTCGTCTGAGACCCCATAAAGTATATATATTCTTGATCGTCGTGACATTTTATGTCGATCTAGCCATGTCTGTCCGTCCGTCCGTCTGTCTGTCGAAAGCACGCTAACTTCCGAATGAGTAAAGCTAGCCGCTTGAAATTTTGCACAAATATTTCTTATTAGTGTAGGTAGGTTGGTATTGTGAATGGGCCATATCGGTTCATGTTTTGATATAGCTGCCATATAAACCGATCTTGGGTCTTGACTTCTTGAGCCTCTACAGTGAGCAATTCTTATCCGATTGGAATGAAATTTTGCACGACGTGTTTCGTTATGATATCCAACAACTGTGCCATGTATGGTTCAAATCGGTCCATAACCTGATATAGCTGCCATATGAACCGATCTTGGGTCTTGACTTCTTGAGCCTCTAGAATGCGCTATTCTTATCCGATTGGAATGAAATTTTGCACGACGTGTTTCCCTATGATATCCAACAACTGTGCCAAGTATGGTTCAAATCGGTTCATAACCTGATATAGCTGTCATATAAACCGATCCGGGATCTTGACTTCTTGAGCCTGTAGAGGTCGCAATTATTATCCGATTTGAATGAATTTTGGCACGACGTGTTTTGTTTTGATATCCAATAACTGTGCCAAGTAAGGTTCAAATCGGTTCATAACCTGATATAGCTGCCATATAAACCGATCTGTGATCTTGACTTCTTGAGCCTCTAGAGTGTGCAATTCTCATCCGATTTGAATGAATTTTGGCACGACGTGTTTTGTTATGATATCCAACAACTGTGTCAAGTATGGTTCAAATCGGTTCATAACCTGATATAGCTGTCATATAAACCGATCTTGGGTCTTTACTTCTTGAGCCTGTAGAAGTCTTAATTATTATCCGATTTGCCTGAAATTTTGTACGACGGATTCTCTCATGACCATCAACATACGTGTTTATTATGGTCCGATACATCTCCCATATAAAACGATCTCTCTATTTTACTTCTTGAGCCCCCAAAGGGCGCAATTCTTATTCGAATTGGCTGACATTTAACACAGGTCTCCAACATATAATTTAATTGTGGTTCAAACCGGACCATATCTTGATATCGCTCTAATAGCAGAGCAAATCTTTTCTTATATCCTTTTTTGCCTAAGAAGAGATGCCGGGAAAAGAACTCGACAAATGCGATCCATGGTGGAGGGTATATAAGATTCGGCCCGGCCGAACTTGGCACGCTTTTACTTGTTCTTATTTTCATTGACGATCTACTGGGTTTGACTTCGAATCCGATTTACTCGTTCGCGAATGACAGCAACCTCTGTCATTCAATTTCCATTCGACCATAGGCCAAATCGTCGAGAGATTGAAGACAGAAGGCGGATTATGGGTCGAATGAACAGAATAGAGTTTAATGCACACAAGACACAGTGCGGTTTGTTGTCCCACAAACGTTTCACTGACACTTTACAATTGTCAATATCTATCGATGGTGTAGGCAACAAGCCGTCAGAGGCTTTTGATGTTCTGGACATGAAGATTCAATGTTGAAAGAAGCATTCAAGTGCTTGGGCTTTCTTAAGAGGTGTAAAAAATATTTCACTCCCTCTGATCTTCTTAATATCTACACTACGTACATCAGGACAAAGATGGAATATAAATCGCATATATGGCCGGAGCTCCACAATCTTCCTTGGAGCTGCTTGACCAGAGGCGGGTGTTGGTGCTGATTGGGGATGATAGGGAATCCAAATGTATTGATTCCCTTAAACAACGTCGAAATGTGGTTTATGTGGCGCTGTTCTATCGATTCTTCCACGGTGTGTGTTCTTTGGAAATCAGTCTTCTGAATCCTGACTTGAGGTTGTTTGTCAGAAATGCAAGATTTTCTTGAACCGCGCACCGGTTTGTAATCGATTGGTCAGCTGATCGGACCTTGCACTACCGAGAGAATCCTTTTTTTTTGCAAGGACGGTTCGTATGTGGAATCGACTTCGGGCAGATGTCTTTCCCGCTACTTACGACATCCAGAAGTTCAAGGCCAATGTCAATAAACACTACTCCCTCTTCTCCCCCCCCCTATCCTTAACTGTCCTCTCCAACGCAATGCACTGCATATATAGGGGACATCCCCTGCATTTTGATTGATTGGGGAAAAAAATTGCACCCATATCCACTTGATTTAAATTTGTGGTCTCAGGGTCGATACTGATGCTCTCGTCCAAATTTAAACCACACGGTTTAATGGAACTCTTATGCTACAGCCCACACCAATACCAATGCAAAAAACTATAAATGTTCTATCATAAGCAGTAGAAATGTATTGGGTTGCCCAAAAAGTAATTGCGGATTTTTTAAAAGAAAGTAAATGCATTTTTAATAAAACTTAGAATGAACTTTAATCAAATATACTTTTTTTACACTTTTTTTCTAAAGTAAGCTAAAAGTAACAGCTGATAACTGACAGAAGAAAGAATGCAATTACAGAGTCACAAGCTGTGAAAAAATTTGTCAACGCCGACTATATGAAAAATCCGCAATTACTTTTTGGGCAACCCAATAATATATTCCAAATTATTTATATTTTTAGTTATGACTCTCTTGAATTATAAAGATGTGTAGTAACCACATACTATCTTTTATGGCATGTCTGCGTTTAAATTATATCACGTACTTAATGCCCAAAAAATCGAAACTTTTTTTTTAATAAAAATATTAAACTAGTGTCACGTACTTTATATCATAGCAATCGGATAATTTACAGCCAAGTTCTATTTTGTAGAAGACTGTAAGCAGTTTTTTAATGAATTCTGTTATCAGCTAATAGAAATTGTAAATTTATAATGTAGCTGGAATGGTTTTTCGAAATTGGGACATAGTATTACAGACAGCGTTTCTTCCAAATATCTTGATACAAAACGATAAAGGCTTAAGAGTCGAAGGGCCAAAGACATTTGTCCATTAAAATGAGTGAGCTGATTTACGAATTGTTGGTTCAATTATAAAATAAAAACAAGTTATAGTTCGATTCGAACCATAAATGAATGCTGAACATTGTAGAAGTCATTGTGTAATATTTCAGTTCATTCGGATATGAATTGCGTCTTGTAGGGGTTCAAGAAGCAAAATCGGAAGATAGGTTTATAAGGGAGCTGTATCAAGCTATAGATCGATTTAGACCATATTGGACATGTGTGTTGAAGGTCATGAGAGAAGCCGTTGTATGAAATTTCAGCCAAATCGGATGAGAATTGCGCCCTCTAGAGGTTCAAGAAGTCAAGATCCCAGATCGGTTTATATGGCATCTATGTCGGGTTCTTTACCGATTTACGTCATACTTAGCACAGTTATTGGAAGTCATAACAAAACACGCCATGCAAAATTTCAGCCAAATCGGATGAGAATTGCGCCCCCTAGAGGCTCAAGAAGTCAAGACCCAAGATCGGTTTATATGACAGCTATACCAGATTATGAACCGATTTGAATCATACATAGCACAGTTGTTGATAGTGATACCAAAACACTACGTGCAAAATTTCAGTTAAATCGGACGAGAATTGAGCCCTCTGGAGGCTCAAAAAGTCAAGACCCAAGATCGGTTTATATGGCAGCTATATCAAAACATGGACCGATTTGAATCATACATATCACAGTTGTTGAAAGGGATACCAAAACACTACGTGCAAAATTTCAGTTAAATCGGACGAGAATTGAGCCCTCTGGAGGGTCAAGAAGTCAAGACCCAAGATCGGTTTATATGGCAGCTATATCAAAACATGGATCGATTTAAACCATACTTAGCGTAGTCGATGGAAGTGATACCAAAACACTACGCGCAAAATTTCAATAAAATCAGATGAGAATTTCAATAAAATCATATAAGAATTGCGCCCTCTAGAGGCTAAAGAAGTCAAGACCCAAGATCGGTTTATATGGCAGCTATATCGAAATATGGACCGATTTAAACCACACTTAGCGTAGTCGATGGAAGTGATACCAAAACACTACACGCAAAATTTCAATAAAATCAAATAAGAATTGCGCCCTCTAGAGGCTCAAGAAGTCAAGACCCAAGATCGGTTTATATGGCAGCTATATCAAAACATGGACCGATTTGGCCCATTTACAATACCAACCGATCTACACTAATAAAAGGTATTTGTGCAAAATTTCAAGCGGCTGGCTTTACTCCTACGAAAGTTAGGGTGCTTTCGACAGACAGACGGACGGACGGACATGGCTAGATCGACTTAAAATGACATGAGGATCAAGAATATATATACTTTATGGGGTCTTAGACGCATATTTCGAGGTGTTACAAACAGAATGACGAAATTAGTATACCCCCATCCTATGGTAGAGGGTATAATAACATGTAAGAACGTGGTAAGTTCGGCCGGGTTGAATCTTGTATACCCTCCACCATGGATCGCATTTGTCAAGTCCTTTGCTCGCTATCTCTTTATAGGCAAACATAGGATAATGGATAAGAATTGCCATGTTATTGGAGCTATATCATGTTATTGACCGATTTGGACCATACTTGGTTTGGATGTTGGAGACCATAGAAGAAGTCATTGTGCCATATCGGATAAGAATTGTGGCCTCTAGAGGCTCAAGAAGTATAATCAGGATTGGATATCAGGTTATGGACCGATTTATATCATATTTGGCACATATTTCCGACAAATCGAATAAGAATTGCGCCCAATAGAGGCTCATAGAAGTCGTTGTACAAAATTTTCGACAAATCGGATAAGAATTGCGCCCAATAGAGGCTCAAAAAGTAACATCGGGAGATCATTTTATATGGGAGCTATATCAGGTTACGAACCTATTTGGATTATACTTGGCATAGCTGTTGGAATAAAAAAAACCGAATACTTCATGCTAAATTTCAGCCAAATGAGGATGAGAATTGCGCCCTCTAGCGGCTCAAGAACCATATAAACCGATCTGGGGATTCAGGGACTTAAGCCCATAAAAGTGGCATTTATCACTCGATTTCTCTGAAATTTGGAACAGTGAGTTGGACAAGGCCACTCGATATCCGAACCAAGTGTGGTCCACACTGGACCATGTTTGGATATAGCTGTCATATAAACCGATCTGGGAATCATTTATAAGGGCATTTGTACCTATTTTCTCTCGTTTAGAGAGCTCATACATTATTTAAGAAAAAATGGAAGAATGACATTATCATCTATCCATGCCAAGGAAAACAAAAATACTAGTAAAGTACACACACATACATTTACAAAATAAATAATTCCAAAATAAATAGCCGCAAATAGATACACAATAATAAAATATTTATACAATAAATAAACAAGGCAATATTGTATTGTACCTACTGAGTATCTAGGTACGACGACGAACGAAGACGTTTCAATGGTTGGACAGACGTATGTATGGGTAAATGTGTGGCTTCATATGTAGTATGGAGGTTCATACTCTTATATCAGTACAATTTCAAATATAATAAAAAAGTGTAAAATTTCAAACTAAAAATGTAAATTTTTTTGTCTTCAAAATAAGAAATAGGGAGTGGCCCGCTACAAATAAAACAAAACAGCAACAACTACAAAGGGGGGAAAAAAAGAAACAAAATAATAACCAACCATAAAAATCGAACCATCGAGCCCAATAAACAGCCAAGCCAAGCCAACCCAAGCAAATGAACGACGGACCAACCAACCAACCAGCCAGCCAAACAAACAAAATATGAAACTATTCAATTCAAATTCTACATAAACAATGTAGCAGCAACAATAACAATAACAACATCAGCAACAACAGCAACAACACCATCACCAACTATAGCACTGACAAAAACAAACATCGTATAGGAGGACAATAACATGCACATATAAAGAACAAATATTGGAGAGTGGAAAAAATTATTAATTTAAAAAATAAATAACACAAAATTGAAGAAGAAACGAAAACGAAAGAAAACAAATAAAAGCACAGAAATTTTACTCTGAACAACTTTGAAATGGGTATATGTGCGGTGCGGTACGCTACAAAGAGGGTGGCGGGGGGATGATGAATTCACAACCAAACACATTAAACTTTCCACTAAATAAAATACCCTACGACCAAAGTAACGTCAAATTTAAGTCATGGTGTGTGAGCGAACATTCATGCCTTGTCTAAGAGAGTGTCGAATGTGGAGAAAGGGAGCGAGCGTATGAGAGAGGAGTGTGCAGTGTATTTCTCATGTGTGACTTTTTTCATGTAATTGTTATGTAAGTGTGCAAGATAAAGATTAAGAAAAGTTCATTCGCTATTTTATTACATCTTCCTCTATTTTAAGCGGCTGGGGGAGGGGAAGGAAAATTTAATTAAAAGATTCAATTTTATCATTGAATGCAATAAAACAGCCTGTTCACTTGCTTTATGGTTGGGCCTCCACTTTCACATGTTTGTGGATTTTGTAAAGATATAAAAATTCTTAATTGACAAAAAAGAAATCACAGAGGATGTATGGGATGAGGGCATTTGGGGATAAACTATAGCGGAACAGCTGCGCTTTTTACTTTATTTAAATTGAAGAAAAAACAATCTGGGACCGAACTTTCCTTGAAAATTAACAATCTTATATAACCTTTAACATGAATCGAATTTGTTAAGTTCTTTGCACGGTTTCTCTCTAAGAAACTAAACAGGTAAAAACGTACTATGTTCAGCCGGTCCGAATCTTGAGAACCCACCTCCATGAATTCTGCTAAAAATGTACACTAATGAACTTAGTTGTACTTTATGTATCAAATTTCTGCCATGTCAGAAAAAATGTAAGCTTCTATGAGCCGTAGAAGGCTAATCGGGCGATCGGTTTTATGGGAGCTATAACAGGTTATGAACCGAATTGGACAATATATACCAAGGATGTTGGAAGTCACAAAAAAACTCAAATCGGACATAGGTTTACATGACACCTATATCTAATTGAATTCTGATTTGGACAGTACTCATTGGCGTAGCCAAAAAATTTTTCCTGGGGGTGCTACAGCCCAACAAAAAAATAACAACAAGTAAAAGCGTGTTAAGTTCAGCCGGGCCGAATGCTGGGAACCCACCTCCATGGATTCTGCTAAAAATGTAAAAGTTGTAGGGCATAATTTTATTCTACATACCAAACTTCTGTCAAACCAGCAAGCTTCTAGAAACCGTACAAGGATGATCGAGAGACCGGTTTACATGGGAGCTAAATCAGGTTATGTACTGATTTTAGACGTACTTGGCACAGTTGTTGGAAATCATAACAAAACACTACATGCAAAAGTTCAGCCAAATCGGACAAAGATTGCGGCTTGTAAGGGCTCAAGAAGTCAAATCGGTTTATATGGGGGCTACATCAGGTTATAGACCGATTTGGACGGTAATTGTAACAGTTGTTGAAAGTCATAATAGAACACCACGTGGAAAATTTCAGCCAAATCGGACAAAAATTTCAGCTTCCAGGGGTTCAAGACGTCAGGGGTTCCACCGGCAGTTCTGACATTAGAAAATATTTTCTCAATACTACTACTTATTTTTTCTAGTTTTAACAGCCTTTTCCCAACACACTAACGGAGGCGCCTGTATCAGCAGTTCTTTCATATGCAGGCCTTCTACCTCAACGTCAGCAAGGAGGGGTCGGACGAGGAGGAGTCGGACGAGGAGGAGTCGGACGAGGAGGGGTTCTGAGGAGGACGTGTGTCCCCCGCATTGTCGACGCTTTTGTTCAGGTTTCCCTGTAAACAAGACTGACATTTAGGTGACGTTGTGCCCGTCTTTTCGCATTTATTCTTGTTGTTGTTGTTGTAGGAGAATAGAGTTCTGGTTGTAGAATCACATTTCCTGAAAACATGTCCTAATTCTTGGTAGTTCCAGCACTTCAGAGGTTGTTTGGGCTGGCGATTATAATGGATTGCTGATACGTCTTCATAGTCCGTGACTTCGTATTCGCTATCAGACGGACATTCAACGCTTGCTGCTCTCTTTGACCTAGATGGTGGTGCTATATTTCACGCCTGGGTGGTGGTAGATTTCACGTCTGGGAAAGTTTTTTCTGCCTCATTGCATTCTAATCTTAACTGCTCCACTGAGGAGACCTGGATCAGGTAAACAATTCTACCAATGCTATCATTAACGTTCTTTTTCATGATTTTTATCATGTCATACTCTGATATTGGCTGTACCAGTTTGGCTCTGATATGGCCCATATTCTGAAAGGACATGTCTATCGTCGGGTTTATATGGGGACTACATCAGGTTATAACCGATTTGGACCGTACTTGGCACAGTTGTTGAAAGTCAAAACAGAACACTGCAAGCACAATTTCAGCCAAATCGGACAAAAATTGCGGCTTCCAGGGGTTCAAGAAGTCGAATCGGGAGATCGGTTTATATAAAAGCTATATCAGATTATAGACCTATTTGTACCGTACTTGACACAGTTGTTGATAGTAATAAAAGAACACCACATTCAAAATCTCAGCCTAATCGGAATAAAAGTGCAAAATTTCAAGCGGCTAGCTTTACGTGTTTGATTCCTACCGTAATTTCGACAGACGGATGGACGGACGGACGGACATGGCTAGATTGATTCAGAACGACGAGACGATCAAGAATATATATACTTTAGATTAGTAAGTAAGAATATATATACTTTAGATTAGTATACCTCCATCCTATAGTGGTGGGTATAAAAAATTAAAACAAGTAAAAAATCAGTTATCAATTAAATCCTTTAATTTCTGGTGATATTCATTCTCATGGTCATTACCTTGACTCACTCCCCATTGGGAGAAATAACGTAAAACAAGTAAAAGCGTGCTAAGTTCGACCGGACCGAATCTTATATATCCTCCACCATGGATCGCATTTGTCGAGTTCTTTTCGCGGTATCTCTTTTTAGGCAAAAAAAGGATAAATGAAAAAATAGCCATGCTATTACAAAATTTCAGCCAAATCGGATGAGAATTGCGCCCAACCGACCTACGCCAATAAGAAATTTTGCAAAAATTTTGTAACGTAAGGATAATGCAACAAGTTCGGAGGACATGTTTTCTTGGCACAGGCGGAGCGATGAAGTCCACGACCACTAGGGAACTGGAGACTATTCTAGATATCCGACCCATGGACATACGGATTAAGTGTGAGGCAGCCACTGCGGCGATGGGAGAATGCATAGAGGATAGAAGCAGGTCGAAACCATCGCAGTATAATCGAGGCGACGATAGAAAACCTGGAAGGAAGGGAAGAGGTTTCCAATTGGATACCTGAGATGAACCTTGAGGTCGAGTGCGAGGCACTGCAGCGGCACAGTCTTGGATTGACGAAACTCTAGTATTGCTATCTGGAAGATTTTGTTACACGGATGGATTAAAGCTAGAGAACAAAGTGGGTCTGGGGGTCTACATTGAGAACCCAGGGACTGAGATCTGTTTTAAACTAGCTGACAATAAAACGGTCCTGCAGGCGGTAATCTGGGCGATCACGGAATGCGTGAGGTGCTGCGGGGTTAACGCGAGGACGTCGAGTGTGAAAATCTTTAGGGACAGTAAACTGTGCATCAGGCTAAAACACAACCAGGGCGGTAAGGTCACACACAGTCGTGGAGATTAATTTAGAAGGAGATTAACGCCTTCTCTGAGGATGGCACGATCCTCATTTTTTGGGTCTCAAGCCATAGAGAAGTAAGACGGAATGAAAACGCAGACGAATTGGCAATGAAGGGGACAGGACTTCCGTCAATAAACTTGGTTAACTCGAAGCCTTTATTCCTTTAAGGGTGTGGGCTACGAACGCGCATATAACGCAGTGGAACAGCGAAACGGTCGGTAGGACGACAAAAATCCTTTGGGGAAATCCAGGTTGTGGGTATCATAACAGGAGACGTGGGACTACTCAGTTAGCGTGCTTAAAGCCGAGCCGAGATTGTCAATGCGATGAAGATTGTGAGTGCGAGAAAACTGTTTACATACAAGTCAATACAAATAAGCTTTTGCATAACAAATTGAACGACGAGCAGAGCAGAGAGCAAAGCCTATTGGGTGCGAGAAAACAGTTCCAAAGCGTTTTTCGCGCTTGTTTGCATTGCTGTTTAAAAATAAAAAAAAAACAAATGCATGTCGATCCGGCCTTATATAAATAATGAAATTCACACCTTTTTAGTGGAATTATATGTTTTCCCAATTGCTTTGCTGTTAGCAATTGCATTAATCGGGCTAAAAGAAGCAGAATCCTCTTCATCAGATGAAACCATTGCCGTGTGCAGCAATTTTATAAACACAAATGAACCACAGAACTACATGACATAAAAGCAAAACACATGGAACAAAAAATATTTCTCGCATTCACTGTGTTGTAGACAAATTTTCATCTCGCATGAAAATAAGCGTCAATAAGCTGAGTTTGGCATGAAAATAAGCGGCTGAGTTTGGCATTAGCGTTCACTCTGTTCGCAACCGAATGCTGACGATATTTGTGAGGTACTATGCCATGTAAAAACTTCTCCCCAAAGAGGTGTCGCACTGCGGCACACCGTTCGAACTCGGCTATTAAAAGGAGACCCCTTATCATTGAGCTTAAACTTGAACAAGATAGCACTCATTGATATGTGAGATGTTTGCCCTTGTTCCTTAATGGAATGTTCATGAACAAATTTGCATTTACTATAACAGTGGTATTCAAGCTCTGGATCTTTCAAGCATTACAAGCTTGATCGATTAGATGAGGTCACAATTTTAACAGGCCAGATGGAGTTTTCTACCATGGATTTCATAAGATTAAGGGTAATGATGTGGCGCCTGTTGGCACAATTTTGATCCATCTATCTCCATATTGCAAATATTCTACAAATTGCACAAGAGAAAAATCGCTTTATTGAGAAAACTCCCATTCGGTTTCAAACACACTTTTCTGCTCGCATTAACCACTGTGCAGTTGAAGATGTAATAAATGAATAATTGATCTGATTCACATTTCGTGAGATATTCGGTCTTCTTTTTTCACACAGACAAGGCGAAATGGATGGAAATGAGATAAAAACCTAGAAAAATACTGCAGCAGCAGCGGCAGTGGCAGCGACAGCAAGCAAGAATTATCCATTACCACACACAATAGAGAGACTTCCATAAGAAAACTATTTGTGTGTTTGTGCAATTCGTTCACACAATTCTCATACTCAAACAATTAAACACATAGCAACAACACACAGGTTGTTGTTTTTTGGGATAAATATGTGAACAAACCGAACGATATACATACATACTTGGCATTGGTTAAAAAAGTATGAAACAAACAGCCAAAAGTAGTTAAGAATTTCCTTCTTAATTCACACACACACACACATTTTCATAAATAGCACATATATTGGCGGGCAAGCGTCAGCACCATTTATTTTGTATGAGTGTATGAGAGTTTTTCCCATCTCCCAACCAGCAACACCACCACCTTGCAACCAGTTTTTTCCAAAGAGGGTGAGATAATACAAGAGAGGGTTTCTGCTTTGTCTTCCCCGTACCGTAAAATAACATGCGTTAAAGACACAACATTTTCCATGTATTCCAATTGGAATCACATTGAGGGTTGCAACATTTTCGGGTTATTCTGTTTTGATTCGGGCATTCGTTCGAACATTTTTCGTATTTTGCTTTGTTTCTTTGCAACCGAAAGTTGGAATAAAAGGAAAAACGAATTATCGTAAGCAACTCAATCATGTTGTGTCTTTAACTTTTGTCACTGGCCATGCTGTATTTCGCTCTAATGCCAACTCTTTTCTTTTCTCACCCTCTTTGGTTTTTTCTTCTTTTGTCTATGCACAACCGAGCCCATGCTTTCAAACAAAACAAAACAAAGTCACAACAGCAGCCAAGCAGGCAGCGAGCGCGTCTAGGCGATCCAACCTTCTAACCAAACAAACAAACCATCCATCCATACATGCCAACAACAAAAAACAAATTGCAAGTCATACTCCACCATACCCTACCATCAACCAGCAATGTAGTCAGTCAAAGCATTAACGCAGGGAAGCAAAGAATTACAACAAAAACAAAAAACCGGGAACAACCAAACAGCACACAAATCTAAAATATACACGCACACACACACACACAAACGTAGTCACACTCCAAGAAAACCAATCTAAAAGTTGGCAAAATGATTGGAAGCAAGAATTAACAACAAGAAGAATGACGACGGCAGCGACGCGTCCGTTGTACAAATGAAATTACAACAACGCACATGACCGAGGGTACAACGAACGTTGTTGTACATTAAATAAACTATGAATGTTTGTTGTGCGCACTTGGTTGTTGTCGTTGTTATTGTTGTTCTTGCAGTGTTGTATGTGCGAGCTAAAGAATTTTATGAAACCATCATAAAATATGAAGAAAAAGTCAAAACTTAACAAAAAGTTCACAAAACAGAAAATTATACAGATTTGGACAGTAGTGTGCAAAAGTGCAGTGGCAAGTAATTACTATTTAGCATATACACACATATGTACATAACTGATGAATTGTTACAAAAGCTCGTTCTCGTTATAGGCTATATAGACTAACAACTCAATTATCATAATTGAGTGTTATCACTTACAGACGCGAAGACGGGACTGGTAGCTTCACACCCATATAAAGAAAGAAGGGCTTGTTAAACATGATCTCCAATCTAGACCTTCTGATAAACATAAAAAGAACCGAATGGTTCGGGCAGGAGACGAAATCCGATCCTTCCTGCAGAAACACGAGGACCTCTGACACACTCATATAAAGAAGGGCTCCTTAAAGATGATCTCCAATCTGGACCTCCTGGACCGAATAGTTCGGGCAGGAGACGAAATCTGATCCTTACTGCAGAAACACGAAGACCTCTGATTGGCACGCGCTGAGTATATACTTAGGTGGGCTTGGACCAGTGCTCTTCCGTGAAATCCACATATGTACATGTGGGCGTATCGGCTAGGTGTGAGCTCGTTACCCTTTTCTTTTATTTCTGTCACGTCCCTGGGTCTAACCTAGGAACTCACAGCTTCTTACCTTCTCATCTACACTTATTCCCCCGTCTCACTATGTGGCAAACTAATGACATGGTAAGGTCATTCTAATCCAATAGGGTTCAACTGGCGTCTACCTAATCCCAATGAACACTAAAGAATAAGAAGTGCCAAAAGCGTAAATGCCTATAATGCTTAGTTCTTTTGGCGGAGCGATGAAGGCCACGCCCACTAGGGCCCTGGAGACTATTCTAGATTTCCGACCGAAGGGAGAAGGTTTTCGATCGGATACCTGAGATGAACCTTAAAGTCGAGTGCAAGGCACTGCTGCCATCGGCACAGTCTTAGATTGATGGAACCCTAGTATTGCCATTTGGAAGATCATGTTATACGGATGGATCAAAGCTAGAGGACGAAGTGGGCCTGGGGATTTACATTGAGAACCCAGGTACTGAGCTCTGTTTTAGACTCGGACTACGAGCTTATGTAAAATCGGTGTGGCAAGTGATAGCATGTGTAGGGCATGCGGGGAAGATGATGAGACGTTGGAACATTTCCTTTGTCATTGCCCGGCTTATGCGTCCAGCAGATACCGGCACTTAGGTGGAGATAGAATATCAGACATGAACCAACATAGGGGAGTGGTATTGAAAACAATTAAGGATTTTGTAAGGAGCACGGAATTCCTAACAAAATTTTCTTTTTCGAGGTTACTTTTTAGTTTTCAGTGCGCACAACAAGCCGATTACTGGCTTAGATGTACATATGTATATAGTGGCATGGGGCAGATTAATATCTGCACCCTCTTTCCAACCTAACCTAACTTAAATGTAGGAGAAGGGCATAATTTTATTCTACATACTACACTTCTGTTAAACCAGCAAAAATTAAATCTTCTAGGAACCGAGCAAGGATAATTGAGAAACCGGTTTATATGGGAGCTATGTGAGGTTATAAACTGATTTGGAACGTACTTAGCGTTTCTGTTGATATGTAAGTGCTCAAGAAGTCAAATTGCGAGATCGATTTATACGAGAGCTATATCAGGTTCTTGACTTATTTGGACCATATTCGGCACAGTTGTTGGAAGTCAAAACGGAACACTACATGCAAACAGACAGCCAAATCGGACAAAAATTGCGGCTTGTAAGGGCCCAAGAAGTCAAATCGGGAGATCGGTTTTTATGGCAGCTATATCAGGTTATAGACCGTTTTGGACCGTACATGGAACAATTGTTGGAAGTCGTAACGGAACACCTCGTGCAAAATGTCAGCCAAATTGGACAAAAATTACGGCTTGTAAGGGCTCCAGAAGTCAATTCGGGAGATTGGTTTATAAGGGAGCTTTATCAGGTTATAAACCCATTTGGACCGTACTCGACACAGTTGTTGAAAGTCATAACAGAACGCTATGTGCAAAATTTTAGCCAAATCGGAAAAAAATTGCGGCTTCCAGGGGCTCAAGAAGTGAAATCGGGAGATCGGTTTATATGGGAGCTATATCCAAATCTGAACCGATATGGCCCATTTGCAATCCCCAACGAACTACATCAATAGTAAGTGTATGTGAATATTTTCAAGCGCTAGCTTAACGCGTTCGACCTCGACCTCGATAGACCGACTCAGAATGTCTAGAAAATCAAGAATATATATTAGGCCGGGTCGATTTTTTTTTGAAAAAATCGTATAGGAAAACTTAAACTGCATATAATTCAAGAAGTTCTTCAAAAAAAAAAAACAAGTATTAAAAATCAGTCCTAATCTGCGCCTCTCGATATCAAAATGAATTTCCTATTTTTTGATATTCTTGTGATCAAGGTACAGGTCGCATTTCTATTCATGTCTATTTCAAAACTGAGTTAGGTTAGGTTAAAGTGGTAGTGTGAAATCAGACTCAAAGAATATCGTCCTTTGTGATACCACAGTAGGGACTGACAAAAGCCTCTGATAGGAATCGAACCCAAGACCCCATCACTTGTAATCCGAGATCGCTACCAACTCAGCTAATGAGGACGGGCCTCAGCTATTGAGTTAATTTCAAGAGGTACCCAAGTCTCAACCCTGCCCAGTTGCCACATTTTTAATTGATCTCAAATCAAATAGTTACCTACTTGTCTATTTAAACTAAATTTTACTCTCTACTGCTCCAACGTTATTGCCGACTTATAACTAATGTACACACGTAAACTAAACAATTACAAGAACCCAAAAAGTATGAAGAAATACAAAAAAACAATCAACGACCATCATGTATACGAAGTATGTGCCTAAGTACGTATAAATGTGTTAAACAAAAAAACCTCCACCTCGAAAATCCACACATACATACCGACACACACACACACACTGATAGAAAATAATAAAAAGTTTAAAGAAATATAAATGATATAAAAAGAAAATAATAAATTCAAATGGAAAAAATTCCGAAAACAGTCAGGCAATTCGAACGGTAAATTTTTTGCTTTTGTTATGTAGCCAAACCAACTATTTTGTGTGCGCTGAACATTCTGCTGTTGCTGCTGCTGTTGGCCGCAGTTTAACGGCGCACAGTGGGCCAAATGGCAAAAAAATTGGAAATAAGTCTACAACTTTTTATCTGTTGATTTTAGCCATACAAAATGTTCTAGACATTTGTAGAGGAGGACATAGGCTTTCAGAAAAGTGCTGTTGTTGGTCCATATCTTTAATACAGGGTGAGCTACAGGGTGTCAAAGTTGACCACTTTTGACTTCTCCAAGCTTCTGGGGGCCATAACTTTTGATCTACTCAACCGATTTACATGATTTAGGACTCTAGAGAAAGAGCTTGACAAGATCTAAAAAACTTATGCATAAAGTACCATGCCATCGTGTACTGTTAAGGAGTTATGAATTGTTTAATTTTAAAATATGAAAATTTGGCCTTGGTTTTTTTCAGTGTTTTTTAAATAACTCCGTCAATTTTAAAGCTATAAACTTCATACTTCACACAAATTATGCCAGCATATGTGTGCATAAAATACAAAAGGAATCACGTGAATATCTTTGGCGGTTTAAAAATGGCATCGTTTTCAATATGAAAAATATTTTTTTTGTCAAAAAATTGCAAAATTTTTCAAAAAAGATACTCCCATTTCCTTTAAGTTTTCGCAAACTTTGGCCATCAAAGCATTATCATTTCTTTCCATTTTCACAAAGTCGAGGTATTAAGAAAAGTTTTAAGTGCTAATTTGGCTAATTTCGATATCAAACAACACCGTTATCTTAAGACCAAAATGGCCAATTTTTTTACTAAACTTCAAAAGTTTCTCACTGGAAAAAAAGTTCCACGGGGATTTTTTCGCTTTTTTTGAACTTAAATGAAAGCTTAAAATGTTCCCAACATTTTAAGGTATGTCTCGCCATATCCTAGCCATAAATGAGATCGTAGCGATCAAAATACTGAAAAAAGTCAATTTTCAAGTAGTGCTATATTCATTGCTAAAAAACAAGTATTACGTCACATTTTATTGCAAAGATGTTAAATAAACTTTTATTTGGTAACACTTCTTCTACAAAACACAAAAAGAATCATGGAAATATCTCTATTCTATTCCATTTTATGGAACCGGCAATAAAAAAGTCAATTTTTCAAAAAAGTCGAATTTCCCAAATTTTGTTTTTGTTGTCCTAATTGCACATGACACACTATAGCCATATTTACGCAACATACCTTATCGTAAAGGAAATTTTCATACCTTTCCAACGATGTATAAAACATTTCTCAACTCGGATTCTATCTACTCTAAAATTCATTTACACTTCATTAAACTCTATATAAAAATGTCTATTTGTGAAATGGAACCTTATATGGGGCCTACACTAAAACATTGATAGATTTGCCCAGGGTTTACAATACAAATGTGTTAGAATAAAAAAAGGTCTCCTGCCAAAGTTTAAAAAAATTGGAATAAAAATATGTGTTTTAGAGCGAAAACACTTCGCATCGGCGTGCGTTTGTATAGTACCTACATCTATTTTTAATGTAAGCTGATGATTTTTGAATAAAAAGTAACCTAGAAATATACCTGCATATATATATATATTTGTGTTAAGATTTGATGCAGACAAATGTTACCTGTTTCGCTATGTCGAATTCCCAGGAAATCCACCGTATCAATGAATGTGAAAAAACCTACCCATAAAAAATTCATTGTCATTTTTTTTAACCAAATTCGAGTCCAGGTAAATAATTATAGAAGAGTAAGTAAAAAGAGGCACTTTGGACCCCTTTTTACGATTGCGTCTGATACCTGAAATGGGTCATTAATTGTGAATATATTGCATAAATATTTGAACAAAATCCAAATTTTCTTCATTATATTTTGTAGAGGCGTAAAGGACATTTATAAGTTATGGAAGTCATACTGAAGTATTCCACTCTTTCGAAAATTGTATGGGACATCAAAAATGATTCCAAATCATACACGGAGTCATTTAAGGAACTTGTTTACACTTTGGACCACATATATGGAATAAGGCTAAATAAAGACGCTTTAGACAAACTTGAAAAATTCTACAAATCATTTGAGAGAAGGTTGCCAGAATGTTCATTCGCAAAAATCAAGTTTTTCAAAATGTATGAGAAGTGGCTGAAATCGGATCTACTTATTGAAATTAAACCGCTGATTCCCGGCCGGCCTAGCAAAGCATACGACGAAGTTACGGAGAAAACCAAAAAGAAAAAACAAGAGGAACTATTGGCGGCACATCCGCCAAATTTAATAAAAGATACGTTCAAAACAGCATTGTTAAAAACACAACCAAAAAATGTTGGACGAATTGTCGATGTTTTACCATTAGCATCTCCGAAAAGGGTAAAGAGAATGGTAGAAAGTATTCCAACTCCAAAATCGACTACAGAATTCACGGAGGAAGATGCACTGGCCCTGATTTTGAACCTAGGCCTCTCAAGAAACAAATACTCAACAATGAGGAAGGCTCTTCGTGAAAAAGGATGGGGTTGTTTACCCTCAAAACATAAATTGTACAACACCAGGACGAAAATGGTGCCATCAAATATATACGTGGACGAATTAAAAGCAAGAGTGAAACTTGCTGATCTTGTTGAAAATACAGCTGTTAGAATTATTTCTAATTTTACTGAAGAACAGTTGAACACATGTAATAATTCCGAAGTGGTTTTGATCAGCAAATGGGGTTGTGATGGATCATCTGGATTTTCCGAATATAAGCAACAAACAGAAATAGATACCAACTTCGCATCAATTTTCATGGCATCATTAGTACCATTGAGAATGAGATTGTACAAGGACCAATCTTCATCATCGAAAGAAAATGCATTTCAAGATATATGGATAAATAGAACACCTGGGTCAAAATATTTATGTCGCCCAATTCGGTTTGAGTATACAAAGGAAGACCGGAACACAACACGATCTTTGGTGAACGAAATAAAGGAAGAAATTGCTGCATTACCCATGATTGTTATAAACCAATTGGGAAGAAATATAAAAGTTTCGTTTCAACTACAACTCACTATGATCGATGGAAAGGTGGCAAACGCATTAACTGGCGTTATGTCCAATTGGAGATGCAATATTTGTGGCAAGAAGAATGGGCAATTCGAGGACAAGTCTGATGAAAATTTAGTAAACGAAAATGCGCTCAATTTCGGTATTTCGCCCCTGCACTGTAGAATTCGATTCATGGAGTATTGTTTGCATTTATCGTATGACCTTAAATATCGGACTAGCCCTGGAAACCGCGATGTCTCTGCTAGAAACAACCAAGATCTTCACAAAATGAGGCAGGAAGAGAAGAATCGAATCCAGTTGGAGTTTAAACAAAAGGGACTTATAATAGATAAACCTCTTTACGGATACGGAAGCACAAATGATGGCAACTCGGCAAGGCGGTTTTTTGAGGACCCCGTATCGACATCTAAAATAACCGGTCTTGATGAACACTTGCTAAGACGATTCAAAGTGATTTTGGCTGTAATCAATAGCAAAAAGATGATAAATTCAACCAAATTTGAAGCTTATAGTAATGACACAAAAAACATTTTATCTGATTTATATTCGTGGAAAGCTTTAACACCGACAGTACATAAAGTCTTACATCATGGCAAGGAAATTGTGGAATACAACATACTTCCGTTAGGAGAACTTACAGAAGAAGCTCAGGAATCCCGTAATAGAGATGTTAAACAGTTCCGGCTTTTCAATACCCGAAAGAGCACCAAATTTTACCAAAATTATGATTTACTTCAATATTTATTGTTATCGTCTGATCCGGTACTATACAGCATCAGAACTAAATGGCTACCAAAAATATGTGACGATATAGATAAGGACGATCCCGATGCCATTCAAATTAAAGAGCTTTTAAATTTTGATACCTTAGATTATTTGGTAGAGAATAAAATCAAATAATACAAAACTAAAATGCTTTTTTATTTTGGGAGTAGCTAATATACATATAAACGCACGCCGATGCGAAGTGTTTTCGCTCTAAAACACATATTTTTATTCCAATTTTTTTAAACTTTGGCAGGAGACCTTTTTTTATTCTAACACATTTGTATTGTAAACCCTGGGCAAATCTATCAATGTTTTAGTGTAGGCCCCATATAAGGTTCCATTTCACAAATAGACATTTTTATATAGAGTTTAATGAAGTGTAAATGAATTTTAGAGTAGATAGAATCCGAGTTGAGAAATGTTTTATACATTGTTGGAAAGGTATGAAAATTTCCTTTACGATAAGGTATGTTGCGTAAATATGGCTATAGTGTGTCATGTGCAATTAGGACAACAAAAACAAAATTTGGGAAATTCGACTTTTTTGAAAAATTGACTTTTTTATTGCCGGTTCCATAAAATGGAATAGAATAGAGATATTTCCATGATTCTTTTTGTGTTTTGTAGAAGAAGTGTTACCAAATAAAAGTTTATTTAACATCTTTGCAATAAAATGTGACGTAATACTTGTTTTTTAGCAATGAATATAGCACTACTTGAAAATTGACTTTTTTCAGTATTTTGATCGCTACGATCTCATTTATGGCTAGGATATGGCGAGACATACCTTAAAATGTTGGGAACATTTTAAGCTTTCATTTAAGTTCAAAAAAAGCGAAAAAATCCCCGTGGAACTTTTTTTCCAGTGAGAAACTTTTGAAGTTTAGTAAAAAAATTGGCCATTTTGGTCTTAAGATAACGGTGTTGTTTGATATCGAAATTAGCCAAATTAGCACTTAAAACTTTTCTTAATACCTCGACTTTGTGAAAATGGAAAGAAATGATAATGCTTTGATGGCCAAAGTTTGCGAAAACTTAAAGGAAATGGGAGTATCTTTTTTGAAAAATTTTGCAATTTTTTGACAAAAAAAATATTTTTCATATTGAAAACGATGCCATTTTTAAACCGCCAAAGATATTCACGTGATTCCTTTTGTATTTTATGCACACATATGCTGGCATAATTTGTGTGAAGTATGAAGTTTATAGCTTTAAAATTGACGGAGTTATTTAAAAAACACTGAAAAAAACCAAGGCCAAATTTTCATATTTTAAAATTAAACAATTCATAACTCCTTAACAGTACACGATGGCATGGTACTTTATGCATAAGTTTTTTAGATCTTGTCAAGCTCTTTCTCTAGAGTCCTAAATCATGTAAATCGGTTGAGTAGATCAAAAGTTATGGCCCCCAGAAGCTTGGAGAAGTCAAAAGTGGTCAACTTTGACACCCTGTAGCTCACCCTGTATTAAAGATATGGACCAACAACAGCACTTTTCTGAAAGCCTATGTCCTCCTCTACAAATGTCTAGAACATTTTGTATGGCTAAAATCAACAGATAAAAAGTTGTAGACTTATTTCCAATTTTTTTGCCATTTGGCCCACTGTGCGGCGTCAAAGCTGGCGACAATGGCAGCGACAACAGCAACGGAAGGCTACAACTACGTTAATGCCGACTGCGCACTTTGTTTGCCTGCCACAAACAACAACAAAAAAAAAATCATTTCATAAATGAATGAAAATTAAAAAATTATACACAAGATACGAAATAAAGATTCGTTATTACTTTACTGAAATAAAAGCAAATAACGGTTGCGCATACATTAAGACCCTATTTGTATAGACACACACATGCATACAAACATACGACCTATATGAACACGAATAAATATTTGTTTTTGTTTGCTTTTTAGGTTATTTTCGAGAATATGCTTAAATGGGTAGTTGTAAATTTTTCTAGGAAATTTTTGAACAATTGAAAAATCGTTATGGGAAGTTTTATGTGGTTAATGTGGTTTAATGTCAAATAGGAAGATTGTTTTCTACGGGAGATACATAGATCATGTGATGAACCGACTTAAATCATGATAAGGTTAGGCTATATTAGCAGTCTGAAATCATACTTCAGTGTTATACCACAGGAACAGAAGAGGAAAATGGCCTCTAGTTCCTAACATTGCACTCTATGTAATGAAAAGTAACTTCGAAAATCTATTTCAGGACCTTTCTGCTACTCACATAATCCCTTACCGTTACACATTCTATGCCCTTAAATAAGTTTAAGTCTGGTATTGTATGAGCACCTAAATGTGGGCATCTCTTAGCCGAGAAAGCTGGTCAGCGGCTTAGAACATGCTCATACGCCTCATCTTTTTCCCAACATGTCCTACACCCGCTCTTACAGTCCACACCTATGCTGCTTACATACGCCTCTCCTTTTCTCACTGCCTCTCAGTATTAGCTTGATTCTGTCACGATCCGGACTCCCCCTTAGGATTTTCACTGCGTTTCTCCTTACTCCCCTATGACCCGGCGATCAGATGATGTAGAGGGTGTCATACTCAGAGAATGCATTGCAAATGCAAATTTTGCCCATGAACACTCCACTAAGAACAGGGGCAAACTTCTCACATATCAATGAGTGCAGTCCGACTCAAAGCCCCTTTTTATAGCCCAGTCCGAACGGTGTGCCGCTGTGGGACACCCCTTTAGAGAGAAGTTTTACATGACATAGTACCTCACAAATGTTGCCAGCATTAGGAAAAGAAAACCACCGCTGAAAATTTTTTTCTGAGGGTCTCGCCCTCATTAGAAATATGCATGAAATCTTCATTTGAATCGATAGTACTGTCCATATAATTTAATGTTTGAAGATTATTTCATGCAAATGTTGACAGTGACTGAGCCTCAAATGGTCCATCCTATTAGTCCAACTTTGGCATACTCTTTCCAGCAATTCGGCCGGTATCTCACGAATATATGCTTCAATGTTGTCTTCCAATGCATCAATTGAAGCGGGCTTATCTGTATAGACATGAGCTTTAACATAGCCCCAAAAAAATTAGTCTAAAGGCGTTAAATCGCACGATCTAGGCTGCCAATGGAGCGGTCCCTAACGTGAAATAAAATGTTCACCGAACTCGCCTCTCAATAAGTCCATTGTTACGCGTGCTGTATGGCATGTGGCAACGTCTTGTTGAAACCTTATGTCTTGCAAGTCAAGCTCTTGCATTTTGGGCAAAAAAAAGTTGGATATTATCTCACGATAGCGCTCACCATTCACAGTTACGTTACGATTTGCATCATCTTTGAAGAAGTACGGTCCAATTATGCCACCAGCCTATAAACCGCACCAAACTGTGACTTTTTATACCCACCATCATAGGAGGGGGGTATACAAATTAAGTCATTTCGTTTGTAACACCTCGAAATATTAATTTAAGACCCTATAATGTATAAATATTCTTGATCGTCCCGAGATTCTGAGTCGAACTAGCCATGTCCGTCCGTCTGTCAAAATCGCGATAGCGATCAAACGCGTAAAGCTAGACGCTTGAAATTTTGAACAGATACTTCTTATTGATGTCGGTCGTTGGGGAAAGCAAATAGACCATATTCAGATTTGGATATATCTCCCATATAAACCGATCCCAGGATTTTACTTTTTAAGCCATTAGAAGCCCCAATTTTCATCCGATGTGGCTGACATTTGTAACAAAGACTTGTGTTATGACTTTCAACATCTATGCCAAGAATGATCCGAATGGGTTTATAAACAGATATAGCCCCCATATAAAACGATCCCCCGATTTGACTTCTTGAGCCTCTAGAAGCCTCAATTTTCATCCGATGTGGCTGAAATTTGGAACAAACGCTTGAGTTATTTCCAACATGCATGGCAAGTATGATCTGAATTGGTCTATAAACAGATATAGCCCCCTATATACACCGATCCCCCGATTAAACTTCTTGAGCCTCTAGAAGCCTCAATTTTCAATTTTCATCCGATTTGGCTGAAATTTGGAAAAAACGTTTGAGTTATGATTTCCAACATCCATGACAAGTATGATCCGAATCGGTCTATAAACAGATCTAGCGCCCATATAAACCGATACCCCGATTTGACTTCTTGAGCCTCTATAAGCCTCAATTTTCATCCGATGTGGCTGAAATTTGTAAGAAAGACTTGTGTTATGTCTTTCAACATCCTTGCCAAGAATGATCCGAATCGATCTATAAACAGATATAGCCCCCACATAAACCGATCCCCGGATTTTAATTCTTGAGTCCCCGGAAGCTGCAATTTTTATCCAATGTGGCTGAAACTTTGCCAAAATCCAAATCGGGATATGACCTGATATAGCTGCCATATAAACCGATCACCCTATTTGACTTCTTGAGACCCTGGAATCCATAATTATTGTCCAATGTGGCTACAATTTTGCAGATAAACGGGTCTCTCGATTATCTTTGTTCGGTTCCTAGAAGCTTTCGTTGATATTCGAACTTCTTCATATCTGGTGATGTTAATTACCATCACTTCCTACAAAGAGGCTCTTTTTCGCGACAGAAGCGGCTTTAGCTAAAAACTTATGGCTTGAAATTGCTGCCATATATAGGGAAGCCAGCCAATAATGAGACTTATAAGTTTCAAGGCTGCTTACTACTGAATCTTCAGTGCTTAGCAATGGAAGAAGAAAAACCTTTAGACTACTCTTTGGAAGAATAAAGGCTCTGTGTCTTCCATTCCCCGTATTCTTGAGTAGTTCAAATCCAGGAATTAGTAGCCCGCGAACCATCCCCTCACATACCCGCGGTTCCTGTATAAGAACCACGTCAAATCCTCCTACCATCAGAGGACCTTTAGTGCCGCCGAAGCGGCCTTAGAATGATGGAGATTTATCTGCAGAAACCGGACCATAGTCAGGATTAAAAATTTCCACCCCTGTTGTGTTAGCCTTGTCTTCTGAGTCCGCCAGAAGTTTATCCTCACAAGATTGGTACGATCTTATCGTGATGAGATTCCTTTCGCATCCTGCGGCAATTGAGAAGCCAGGGGAACCTCTCTTCATCAGGACACTGAACACTTGCAGTGTGGTAGATTCCTCCTTTGGCGATTCACTAGCTGCTGCTGTCGAAGTACCTTTTGAGTTCGGTCCTTCCCCGCTAGCGCACCTTGAGCCGAATTCAACCATATGGCCAACCCACACAAGGCTTGGGGAGTACAGTTTCGACACTTTTCCCTACTATTCCGTTCGAGGGAGGGGGATTTCCCGTCTCCTGCAATGCGCCTGACTTTAAGAGATGTAGTCGATACAATTATGCAAAAACTGCTGAGTCGTATTATGATTCCCCAACCCTACTGCTTTTATACACCTTCAGTTTCAACTTGTTGAATCCGTAGCATACAACTCCTTCAGACTTGTTGAGGTCTGAAGGAGTTGTTGAGGTACGAATACAGCATGTCTCCGGTCGCCATCAGTCTCATCCAATATACCATTCTTCCAGTCGGTGGTTGAAAGATTGGGATTACATTCCCTTGGCCTTACAAGTATCGATTCAAGATCTGAGGGAAGCCTTGGTGTCCAGACGTGGGCCATTGGTCGAGAAGGAATATCTTCGTTCTTGACTTACTCCAGTGATCCGCCTGGCCAGATCTCACCAGTCTATTTTAGGGCGCAACGATACATTTCAATTGAGCGTTGATCCGCGAAAGCAATTCGTTTGTATGGCCGCCGATACCAGCCTGCATCGTCACAAACTGGAGGAGGAGCAATTCCGCAAGGACATCGGAGTATACAGAAGCCAGTCCATTGACTATCTCACTCCAATGCTGTTTAGGTATGCAACCCTGTTTCCACACATGTCGACATCTTCCATCACCAAGCTGTCCCTGACGATATCAGCAAAGGATCTTGTTGTTGTTGTAGCAGTTTGTAGTGTTCTATATTTCGTCTGCTTGATTCCGTTGAGTGTCAAGAACCAGGAACTCTGCGATTTAGATGGGGTGCGTCCAGAAGAATTTGAGTCTGAGTCAAGGTCTGGTTGGGCAGTTAAACAGGTGACGTGTATCGTGTGATCCCTGGTCACAATCGGCAAGTGGCTTGAGGACCTTGTTTCTACTTTTGCCTTAATCGCAAATTGCTGTGGCATGTGGGAAGAATATGTAAGAGCAGAGGATCTTGGACCCATACAGTTATTGTTCGCCTTAGTTCTTGTGGGCATGGAATGCCCTCCAGCTGACCGGTGCCTTTTAGCTGACTGCGGTGCCGTGTCCGAATCTAGACGTGTAACCTTTGGGAAAGCCTATGCAGCGAATCTCCGAACCCAATTAAGGGAGCCTCTCTGCTTATCGGTGAGAGTCGCACCAAGCATTTCTGTAAAAATAAGAGCTATGCGCTTTTTATTATTCTAATCTCTTAAAGAGCGAATAAGTTTGCCAGAGAAGGCCGATGGCCTAGGCAAATATAAATAGGCATGGGAAAATAAAGTAAGTTCGGCCTTGTCTCTAAGACTCGAACCGGGTGTCTTCGTCAAAAGAGCCTGCTGACCAGTTGTCTGTCGGCTAGTGGAGCCTGGCGCAGCCACTCCTTCATTCGAGGTCTCAGCAGCAGACAACATGCTACGGCCTGATACCACCACCTCAGCTGTTGGGTCTTTGGTCTTAATTTTTAGCCTACTCCCAGGCTCTAGATATGCTGCTCCACTGGAAACATACACAGATTATCAACCCCTAAAGAACAACACTATCGTAGCTATCCTTGAATGATTTAAAACTTTTTTCGAAAATCTCTACCTATTGCGAGTTACAGAATATTCTTGTGGAGCAAAAAGTCCGCTCCACTTAAGGGTTCAACAGGTTGCTCCTGTTCAAATCGCTCCTGTCCAATTCGCATCAAAGTTTCATAACAGCTGGACGTTTAACCCCTAATGTCCGTGAAGATAACTTTGAATATAACTTAGCCAAGACACAAACCTGACATTTTAACAGAGCTATGTTAAGTGATTAACAGAGCACTGTTAACTAATTTTCTTTTATATTTTAAATAAAAAAATAATTTTTAGCTTTTTCTCACCTAGTATTTTCTAAAATCACTTGCTAAAGAATTTATCTACAACTATAAAATGTTTAATAATAACCAAACCCTCTGTATGCCAAAAATATTTTTTGAAGACCTAAATGACCCATTTTTAAAACGGCATTGCAGTGAACTCGTCATAGATAGGTGATACTAACTAGTACCAGAATTAGCCCCTACCAAGTGCTTTTAGAATCAGAAGTCCCTTTATTCAAAAAGATAAATTCTTTAGCAAGTGATTTTATAAAATATTAGGTGAGGAAATGCTAAAAATTATTTTTTTAATTTAAATTATAAAAGAAAATTAGTTAACAGAGCTCTGTTAATCACTTAACATGACTCTGTTAAAGTGTCAGGTTTGTGTCTTGGCTAAGTCATATTCAAATTTATCTTCACGGACATAAACCCCCAACGATATTAGTTTGAATAGACCCTAAATTCGCCATCTGGAGAAGGTCGTGACGATTCCGCACAAATATTAGGCCCATGATATTAATTCCCTTACCAAAATGTAAACATTTTTCCATCATTCAAAAAATGTCAAACTTATAAACTTTCCTACCGCACTTTGCATCATTCTCTCATTGTTCAACTTAATTAAATGAAAAATATTGATATTGTGTTAATAAAATAAAACAGGACACAACACCAAGATTTTTCTCAATCTCGATTTGGCTACAAGATACCGATCAAGACCGATCGGTGTTTTCACAATACTCAAGGGGCTATTCTAGATCACTTCTTGTGGCACAAACAGATCAGCAGACTATATTAAGAAATCGACATCAATCACAGCAACCAACAATTGTGGAAATCAATGATTTGTCGGCCTCACTTGTTTGTGACTTGGGCATACATTTCAAAGGAAATAAAAAAAACATTTTTCAGTTTTTTTTTGTTTGTTTGCCTTCTTTTATAACTTTGTGGATTGTTTTGTCTATGGACTAGTTTTGTCGTATTTGGTGGCCAACACCAGTACGAGAAACCAAAGAGCAGGCAGGCAGTCAGTCAGTCAAAACCACATATATCCGCCGCTGTCACACAAACATTGTAACTGGGAATTGGTGAGCGCATGAGGAGCGAGTTAGTGACTGAGTGAGTAAATTGGTGCCATAAGAAAATTTTTTGTTTGTTGGTTTTTAAGGCAAACTTGAATAAGAAATTTGAAAATATTTCAATAACTCAGGCAATCAAGTTGCTTTATTTATTTTTATTTGGTGGACTTATAGTTTGATTTTAAAAGAATATGAATTTTACTTTTTGTTCTGTTTTGGTAATTCCGTATTTTTGTCGTTTCTTTTGTTTTGTTCACCTGAAACGGTGAAAAAGTAGTAGCAGCAGCAAACAAACACCACAGCGCACAGTAGTTTCATGGAAATGGGGACTTTTAATCTAAAGTAGAGTTTTAAAGCGTTTTATTGGATTTTGGTAGAACATTAACGATTTTAACCGTTAAATCATTCTGAAGACAATTTTCAATACCACTTGTGTGGCCTGAATTTTTATTGTGAGCTTACACAGATGTCTGTTTTAATCGTGCTGATTAAATTTCAAAGAAGGAAATTATCCAGGTTTAAAGAATTCCACCAAGTGCATTAAGTATCGGACAGCACTTCTTTTTATACCCACCACCCAAGGATGGGGGTATATTCATTTTGTCATTCCGTTTGCCACACATCGAACTATCCATTTTCGAAGCTATAAAGTAAATATATATTCTTGATCAGCCTAAAAATCTAAGACGATCCAGCCATGTCCGTCCGTCCGTCTGCCTGTTGAAATCACGCGCTACAGTCTTTAAAAATAGAGATATTGAGCTCAAATTTTACACAGATTCTATTTTTGTCCATAAGCAGGTTAAGTTCGAATATGGGCTATATCGGACTATATCTTGATATAGCCCACATATAGACCGATCCGCCGATTTAGGGTCTTAGGCCCATAAAAGCCAAATTTATTATACGATTTTGCTGAAATTTGGGAGAGAGAGTTGTGTAAGGCCCTTCGATATCTTTCTCCAATTTGGCCCAAATCCGCAAAGATTTGAATATAGCTGCCATATAGACCGATCTCTCGATTTAAGGTATTGGGACTATAAAAGGCACATTTATTTTCTGATGTCGCCAAAATTTGGGACAGTGAGTTGCGTTAGGCTCTTCGACATCCTTCTTTGATTTGGCGCAGATCGGTTCAGATTTGGATATAGCTGCCATAAAGACCGATCCACCGATTTGGGGTCTTAGGCCCATAAAAGCCACATTTATTATCCCATTTTGCTGAAATTTGGGACAGTGAGTTGGGTAAGGCCCTTCGATATCTTTCTCCAAATTGGCCCAAATCGGTCCAGATTTGAATATAGTTGCCATATAGACCGATATCTCGATTTAAAGTCTTGGCTCCATAAAAAGCGTAGCATATTTCGATACGGGATAACTATGAGCACCACACAGGCTGGAACTTTGAGCTCCGACTTGTGTGGTGCCGATCGTTATCACGGGAAGCTTAGCTGATTGCTTTCCACCATCCGTTCACATTGCGGATGGTGGAAAGCTCCGTTTTTATGCGGAGTAGCTGCAAATGCGGCCGCGGGCATACAGCGATTTTCGAGAGGAGAGTCTCAGCGTAGAGTCAGGTGGCACTGGCTCTTAATTAAATACTGAGTGGCAATGATACTCGAGATGACAAGGCGAGTTATTGGCGCCTTTAAATAACCAATGGCCAACATCAGCGTCTGTTCCCAGGTTAGGGGCGGCGAGCGTCGGATCTTGGAGCAAGCGGCACGCCACAACGAGGGATGCGTGTGCAATCCCACAAAACCCATGCGGTTGGGGCGCTGGGCCAGTAACCCGCCCCCGGAAAACTGAGAACTACTATGAGAAACAAAGGAATAGTCAAAACGGACCCCCCCCCCCCCAACTTTGACGACCCACGCAAACGAAAAAAACGACCATGATTTGCCGATCTGCCCCCACTCTTTATAGTGAAGGTGCATTATACGCGCTGGCGGATGTATTAGAGAAGTACAAGGCAGATATAACCGCCTTACAGGAAGTGCGATGAACTGGGAATGGCGTCACTACAACACCAAACGGTGACCAGCTATACTATAGCTGCCATAACACAAGGCATGAATTTGGCTGTGGATTTGTAGTTAGTCGGAGACTGAAACACCTAGTCTCCAGCTTTACTCCGGTGGATGAGAGGTTAGCCACAATCGGCATAAAAGCCAAATTCTTCAACATCAGTCTTTTTTGTATCCATTTCCCGACGGAAGACAAAGACGAACAGACCAAGAATATTTTCTATGAGCGCCTAGAGAGAGAATATGACCGCTGCCCCGCCCATGATATTAAAATCGTTTTGGGTGATTCTAATGCGAAAATAGGGAAGGAAGACATGTTTGGTCCAACAGTCGGAAAGTTTAGCATCCATGAGATAACGTCCAGTAATGGGTTGAGGCTGATAGATTTCGCTGCGGCAGAAAACATGGTAGTTAGTAGCACCAGATTTCAACATAAAAATATTCACAAAGCCACATGGCTGTCACCCGATCAAAACACGAGAAACCAAATTGATCACGTTGTGATAGATGGAAGGCATTCATCCAGCGTGTTAGATGTACGATCGATCCGTGGAGCGAGTATAGATTCGGATCATTACCTTGTTGCAGCAAAGGTTCGCACCCGTTTGAACATGGCGAGGAAAGTACGATCTAACACTGCACGGCAGCTGGACATTGAAAAGCTGCAGACACAACAAATGGCAGCGGCATACTCCACTCGACTGACCCAACTGCTTGATGAAAGCACTCCTTGTTCCGATGATATAATGGCGCAGTGGCAAACTATTGCCCACTCCATGGAAAATGCCGCGAAATCCGTACTTGGGTACCGGAAGCCTCCTCCAAAAAACCCATGGTTCGAGTGTCGAGATGCTGCTGAAGCAAAGAATGCGGCATATCGAGCAACCCTGCAATCAGTAGCAACGCGCCAGATGAAAGAGAGGTATCGGGAGAAAAGGAGAGAGGAGAAACGTCTATTCCGCAGAAAGAAAAAGGAAATGGAAAGAGGTGAATGTGAGCGAATTGAGATGTACAAGAGTCAGAATGAAGTCCGGAAATTCTACCAAAGAATTAAACATCAAACCGATGGCTTTCGTGCAGGCACATCCTCCTGCAGAGACAAATATAGTGTGGTAACTGACACAGATAACATGCTGAGGGTATAGAAAGAACATTTTACCCAACTGCTAGTGTCCGATGTTGGCGGCAAAGAGGATACCGCACAACCAATCCCTGATGATGGTATAGAATGTTTACCTCCTAGTCAGAATGAGGTCCAAGTAGCAGTGACCCAACTAAAGAATAAGAAGGCAGCAGGAGCTGACGGGTTACCCGGGGTTATTAAAGACCGGAGGCGACACGCTGACAACCATTTAATACCAAACGAGGTTTCAGACAAGGAGACAGCCTATCGTGTGATCTCTTTAACATCCTGCTGGAGAAGATTATACGAGATGCAGATGTGAATAGATATGGCACACTAATCACAAGAGAATACATGCTACTCGCCTATGCCGACGACATCGATATCATAGGTCGGTCACCCGAAGTAGTAACTGCAGCCTTTGAAAGAATCGAAAGAGAGTCAGTGAAAATGGGACTGGCAGTAAATGGAGATAAGACGAAATGGATGGTTTCAACTCCCAAAAAGCCTTGCACAATCGAGCAGATAAAGAAAATGGAGAAAATTGGGAACCACAACTTTGAGACAGTCAGTAACTTTATCTACCTCGGCACCGCCGTAACCGAAACGAATGACACTAGTTTTGAGATTAAGCGAATAATAATACTGGCAAACAGATGATACTTTGTACATAGTAAGCAGTTTAGAAACAAGGCCACCTCTCGACAGACGAAGATTACACTATACAAGACACTGATACTACACGTGCTGTTATATGGTTCTGAAGAATGGGTACTTGTGAAAGCAGATGAGGTAGTGCTTGGAGTATTTGAGAGAAAGATTTTTCGTAAAATATATGGACCAGGTTCTCAAAACTTTGTACAACGGTTTCCTCGAAGACTTCCACAATGTCTAAAAAGTTTGCTCGAAATCAGTTCAAATTTAGATATAGCTTCCATATATATGCTCATCCGATTTGCAGTAAGATTGCAAAAAAAGTGCTCATTTGTTAACCGATTCTCTCGAAATTTGGCATGAAGTATTTTCTCTTTACTCTCGTCATTATAGGTGAATTTCATGGAAATCGGTTCAGATTTAGATATAGCTGTCATATATGTATATCCCCCGATTTGCACTTCAAGAGCCACTGCAAGCGCATTTATTGATCAATCTTGTCAAAATTTTGCACAGCGCTTTCCTCGACTACTACCAAAATATCTGAGAAGTTTGCTCGAAATCGGTTTAGATTTTGATATAGCTCTCATATATATGTTCGTCCGACTTTGAGAAATATTGCAAAAATTTTGTCATTTCTCAACCGTAGGTATTACAGTTTGAACATATCTGCCCGAAATTTGATACGGATTGTTAAATAACCCATCTGAAAACATTCGCCGAGCTCCATCAAAATTGGTCCAAATTGGCTCCCACTTTGTACGTATAGGGTAGGGTGTAGGGTATTATACAGCCGCTCCACCCGACTTTTGCCTTTCCTTATTGGTTTTTATATAAGATTTGTAATCATTTAGAATATTGCTCCACTGTATAACGCAGCTTACTAAACAACCAAAACCTTTGGAATGTCCAAATGCCAGACCATATGTCTGTCCATCCATGCTATCCATCTGTCATCAAACAACGTCACACATAAATAAGTAATCATTGTTGTAAAAACATATTTGACGACGTTAAAAATACTCGTACAACAACAAGAACAACAAAAAAAAAACTTTAATTGAATGAAAAATACAAATTAAAAAAAAAAAATAAGCTCAAAAACTCGACTAAAATGAACTGAAATGAAATAAAACACAAATTTGGTTTGGTTTGTTTGTTTGTTTTAGCCCCCTTCTCTCCGCTCTTGGTATTATTGAATTGCACAAAACTCTCATAAAACACACACACACACACACATACACACTCTCACAAATTGTATACAAAAGTTGAAATTTAATTTAATAAAAATTATTGTTATTTAGTAAGTAAGTGTGGAATATGGGAATAATATGGGCGGGCGCGTTCATATGAGTGTTTGGGTGTGTGCGTGTGTGTGTGTGTGCGACAAGTTTCTTTTCATTCGTTTAAATTAATGTTTTCACATTTGTATGTCTGCTCCCCCTCACATACAGCTCAGACCCCTCTCAAACACTCTATTTACCATTGTTCCACGCCTCTGTCCCCGCATACCTCAAACCACAGTCGTCGCCACTACTTGGCGATGTCTTCGTTTGCCAGCTTGCTTGCTGGTTTCTTTATTTATTTGGTTTAATTGAAAATCTCAACAATTTGATATGAAATTTAATAAATTTGCAAAATTGTATTTGCTTGAAAACCACAAAGCAACACACACAAACACACACACACACAGAGCCAGATACAGAGAGACACATATAGGCAAGCACGCAATCACATGCACACACAATATGCTAGCAATAAAAATAAAAAAATGATAACAACAACAACAAGAAACAAACAAATTTGTTTATTTCATGCTGAAAATGAACAATTAATAATGCCCGTCCAACGTACTCGTTAAAAATTTTGATTTGCCATATAAACACTTCATCCAGTCTGTTATGTGGCTTGTCTCACTTGGTGGCGAAACATGAGTTGAAAATCTTTGCTTTGAAAATCGGAAAGATGAATTTAATGAATTTTGAAGATATGTCTCAAATTTTCTTTCCATAAAAAAACCGTCTGCAAAACATAGAACATTTTTATCGAAAACTTAATTTTATGGTTATACTGGCTGGCTTGGTGTGCTTCGCCACGCCTTTAAATAGATTTTTAAATTAAATGTTTCTTTAAATATTTTGAAGTCGGTGTTCAGAGCCATGGGTATTTCTCGGATGCCCTTCCTGGTTTCACCTAATTCCAAATTTGGATGTATGATATGTGATCTATTATCGAATTGCCTTAATTTGAGTACCATATTGTCCCGATCGACCTGCATATTCGTTAAATGGGGTTTTGTTGGGTGGATATCAGATTCGTACACTACTTCCAAATAGCTTTCATTTAAGTCCTACATTATCCCGGGCGTTCTGCATGAGAGTTTGTTAAATATTTCGAGCATCTCAGACACTTGTTTCCTAATATTCACACTATAATTACATGTGTCCCATATTGTTTCGATAAGGCCATATGTTCTTTTGGAGGTTCGATTGAAAAAATTTGTAAGAAAAGTTCGGCCGGGCCGCATCTTATATACCCTCCACCATGGATCGAATTTTCAAGTTCTTTGAATGATTCTTTCAACATATATATGAGCTACATCAAGTTATTCACCACCGATGTGTAGCGTAATTGCCATGGGTATTAGAAGTCATAGAAAAATACCACCTCCAAAATTTCAGGTAAGTCGAATAAAAATTGAGCCCTCCAGTGGTTCAGAGTTTCAAATTGGCACATCGGTTTATACGGCAGCTAATCAGGTTATGTATAAGTGTAGTCTAACACTTGGCACATTTGGCACCAAAACGATGTATGCAAAATATAAACCACATTGTATTAGAATTGCACCTTCTATTGTAGAAGCTCAAGAAGTCTAATCGGGAGATCGGTTTATATGGCGGCTATATCAGGTTATGGACTGGTTTGGACCATACATGGCATAGTTGTTGAAAGTCATTCCTCAACGTTATGTGGAAAATTTCAGCCAAATCTTAAAAGAATTGCGCCCTCTAGAGGCTCAAGAAGTCAAGACCCAAGATCGGTTTGTATGGCAGCTATATGAAAACATAGACCGATTTGGCCCACTTACAATCCCAACCGACCTACACTAATATGTAGTATTTGTGCAAAATTTCTAACGTCTAGTTTCCACATCCACAGTTTTAGTAAATTTGCTGTGGAGGCCGATTTTAAATCAGAATTTTGAAAATCAATAACCGAACAGTTTTTCGAAATGCCGAGGTTATCAAATTTAGAGGCGCCCGGACCACCTTGTATCTTGAAATTTCAAATAGTTATCTCCGTCCGACTACCTGGCCCAGTGCCGACTGGAGTGAGGGCATTCGCGATTCGTTTTCCTGAGAGGAACGAATGGAGGGCGTATGGTGTACTTGAAGAGGATGAGACCTCGATCTACACAGATGGCTCCAAGATGGAGTCAGGGACTGGATTGGGGGTCTACTCTGATGCACTCAATATCAGTATGTCTCTGAGACTGCTGAACGAGTGTACGGTCTTTTGGGAAGAGGTCTGTGCCATTGCAGCAGCCGCAAGAAAAATTCTGGCAAGGGGCTTACCACCCTCGAAACTCAGAATATATGTGGACAGTATGGCGGCGCTCAAGGCCTTAGGGTCGAGATGCGTTGCGGACTGTTTTGAATCCTTGGATAGGCTCCGGGCCCACGATGTGACGCTGACATGGGTTCCCGGGCATGAGGAGATTCCAGGAAATGAGAGAGCGGACGAGTGCGCCTGGAGGGGTTCGTTTGTGTCGGGCGGACCAGTCAGCGGTCTTGCCTACGTGCCATTTGTCGAGCTACTGAACACAGTAGATGTGATGGCCAGGGCGGCGTCGGTGGCGAGGTGGGACATGGTAGATGGTTGCCGGACTGTGAAGGTGCTATGACCGGTCATCGACCGGAGGAGGACGAGGGAGTTGCTGGCGTTCGATAAAAGGTTGATGAGTACTTTGACAGAGGTCATAAACGGACATTGTGCCATTGGCCGCATGGCGGCGCGCATGGGGATACCGCACAATAACTTCCGTAGGAGTTGCCTCGATGAGGATGAGGAGGAGACTATTGGGCACTTGCTGTGTTCCTTTCTGGGTTTGCATAGACGTAGGGTTTTCTTTCTGGGGCGCCGTTTCTTCTGTGATCTGGGTGAACTTGCAAACGTATCTCTGGTATCTCTTCTGAGGTTTGTTGAGGGAACAGGATGGTTCCGACGGGGGGGGGGAACCCCTTTCTCTCTCTAGTGTACCACAATGGGCCAAACTGGCCTCTGAGTGAACTCACCGTTCCGTTCTCAAATGGCATATTTTTACTAGTTTTTTTTTCGAGTTTCTCCCACTCGAAAGAACAGGATAGACAAAGGTTCTTATATTGAAACAGTGAAACTAAATGCAGTACAGTGAAACTAAATGCAGCCTAACAAACAGGGAGCCGACGATGAGACCATCACCTACTCCCAAGAAACCCATTTACTTAAGATCCTAATAGTGGAACCTCAGACTCACCACAGCCCAGCTAACATTCACCGACGATGGAACCATCAACGACTATCTCAGGATTCGAAAGACAAGGAAAGCCAAGATCCCAATATTGAAACATCAGGCTGTGCAGGGCAGTCTTAATGCAGGCTAACGAACAGGGAACCGACGAAGAGACCATCAACTACTCCCAAGAATCCCATTTACTCAGGATTTCTACGACAAGGATAGACAAAGATCCTAATATTGGAACATCAGGTAGTGCAGGGACGGAAAGCTCGAAACAGCCTAACGCAATGCAGTGACAGGAACGAACAAGGAGCCAAGAAGCCTATTTACTGAATGACCAATGATTGAGGTCATCCAGATAAACCTCCATCGGAGCGAGAAGGATACACACAAAATCAGCAAGGGCAAGATTCATGTTGCCTTAATTCAGAACCCATGGACGAGCCGGAACAAAGTTTCTAAGCTTAACCATATTAACTACAAATTTTTCTATACTAACACGAAAACTCGGCCGAGGAACTGCGTTGTTTGTTATACAAATTTAAATCATATGAACTTAAAAATGCAAAAATTCGAAATGTTTACTTCTAAACTGTATAACTTTAAACTGAATTATCGGATGTTTGCGCATACCGCAGCAAAGTTATTGTAAATTTATTACCAATCCAAATCAAGTATCAAAATGAAAATCGAACCACAAATTCCTTTGTAAATTAGAAAACACGAAGCCAATCTTGGTTCGAATATCCTCGAAACTTGTGGAGATTTTGTATACCTCAATCGGACTTTTTTGTAACCCGAACAATATTTTAAAATACAGAGGTGACCAATTTGAGGGGACTGCCAAGAGGCGCCCGGAACATCTATGGCCTTGATATTTTCCACATGATTTCGATAACACTTCAGCTCTAATCATTTCAAATTTCAAAGAGCTATATTTATCCGTTCTAGTGTTTTTGATTCTATGGCACTGTGCGTTGGAACATTTCCTATGTCATTGTCCGGCTTTCGCGAGTAACAGACACCAGCTTAAGGTTACTTTTTATACCCTTCACCATAGGATGGGGATATACTAATTTCCTCATTCTGTTTGTAACACCTCGAAATAGCCTTCTAAGACTCCATATACACCGATCAGGAATCTTGACTTCTCGAGCCGCTATAGGGCGCAATTCTCATTCGATTTGGCTCAAATTTTGCATTAGGTGTTTTGTTATGAATTTCAACAACTATGCTTAGTATTACGCAAATCGGATCTTGAATTCTTGAGCCTCTAGAGGCCGCAATTCACATCCGATTTAACAGACATTTTGTACAACGACTTCTCCCATGATCTTCAATATATGTGTCCATTAGGGTCTGAATCGATCTATAGCTTGATACATTTCCCGTATAAACCGATCTCTCGATTTTGCTTCTTGAGCCCTACAAGGCGCAATTCTTATCCGAATGGACTGAAATATTACACAATGACTTCTACAATGTTAAGCATTTAATTAATTTAGAGTCGGAATCGGACTTGATAAAGCTCCAATGTTTGTCTAAAAAGGGATACCGCGCAAAGAACTCGACAAATTTTATCCATGGTGGAGGGTATATAAGATTCGGCAAGGCCTAAACACTCTCTTACTCGTTAATATTTAGAGCGTACAACAAGCCGATTGATTACTGGCTTAGCTGTATGTCCATGAGGCGGATTAATATCCGCACCCTCTTTTATCCTAACCCAACCTAAGTTACTTAAGCCTATAACAGTTTGGCATTAATATCAATACCTGTATTGTAATAAATCCAATACCCAAACGGTATTTATTTATATTTAATCCATACTAGGGGCTATTGTTTTGTTACCATACCGGGTTGCTTCACACCGTATGACATTGTGATACAATAAATACGTTTGCCATCAATTTTTCTATAAGTGTAGATTTCATATCTTGGAGAAGTATCGCAGAAAATTAAAGCGTTTGGATATTTATTTTGAGTTCAGCTAAAACCCCGTTTACACTGCTCATTAAATCCAGATTTATAGCTCTCGTTATCTTTTTATAAAGGGAAAACAGATGATCGAGCCATTAAATTCGAATTTAAAGAGCGGTGTAAACGGGGGTTTAGCTGAACTCAGAATAAATATCCAAGTGCCTTGGTTTTCTGCGATACTTCTTCAAGATAAACGGTGTTTAATAGTGTACACGGGGTTTAATAATTCTGCGTTACCCAACTTATAGCCTAGGATAAGGAAACACCTCGAAAGTGTAGTATAAAAATTCAACATATCTGTCAGTAGAAAATATATTTATTACATATTGTTAAATAAAAACAGAAATCGATTTCAATATTCATAAATTAATGATAATTTACTGTTTAGATTACAAATAAATGTTGTCGATATACACACTAAATAACCGTCTATCATACATCACAGTGTGGTGTATTTATGTCAATTGTCTGTCAGTGGTGGTGGTGTTGGTGAATAAGTATAAATTAAGTAAAATGTTAATAAGAAAAATAAAGCAAAAGAAAATTAATTGAGAATGAATAATAATAGCAAGCGACCGCAATGTCGTCGACTAGGGAGACGACAATAATAGCATATTAAATTACAAACGTAGACTTACATACACTCAAACACTCTTACATACAGTTACACATACCTGAACATCAGCCAATGTTGTAATTTTTCGCCATAATGTATCTTCGCCAAATAACGAAATCATTTGTGTGCTGCAATTAACATTCGATGAGATGCAAATGCGGCATAATTGCTGTAAATTTGACGATGTAGCTGCTGTTGTATGGGTATTTGCAGCAGCAGCTGCTGCTGCTGCTGATGTTGCTGCTGCTTCAGTTGTTGTTGTTGTTGTAGTTGCTGTATCCATATTGATGACATTTAAATGACTGTTATTGTTTGGTTACACCACACACACACACACTCGAGCACGTAACTATAGCAGAGAGAGATAAATTTACAAAGCACTCTATTTTGGTTTTTCTCTCTCTCTCTCAATCTCTCTTTCTGTCACTGCCTCTTTCAATCTCAAAAACAATAGGCAGCTGTTTGTATGCGTGTTACACTTGTCAATCTTAGGTGATGAGAAGGAAATCTGTTTAGCCTTTTTTGTTTACCTTTCCCTATTTGACTATTAATGAGCTTACAAACTACTAGCTCACTTACACGTATACACTTAAGTGATTGACACTTTTTTTAGCTTAACTTCTTTGGTAACAAAAGGGGGTGTTGGTGATTTATAAGGTTGGGCTTATCTTTAGCTTTAATGTGTTAACGGCAAAGCTCATCACTCACGTACGACAGAGCACCACGCGCACACCACCACACACTAAGCGACGACAAGTGGTGGAAATGTAATATGTAATCACAAGAAAAACAACAACAATAGTAAATTTTCTTCACACTTTGTTTTGGCTTGTTGCTAAAATTCTTAAATCACTTGCACATACACATACGAACATTATAGCATAGCAGCTAGCAGCCAACGGGCAAAGACGAATACGATGGAACGAACCACTCTTCTTGAATGACAAAAACAAAACAAATGTATCTTCCTTCACACGCGATTGATTTGATTCTTATGACGTTCTGTTTAGTGATGCTAGATAGGCAGGCTATTGGTATGGATTTCTTGTTGATTTCGATTTTCAAGTTTAAGCCATCAAACATATGGTGGTGGATGGCAGCGACAGCATGGTTCGATGCAGGTTTGATGCAGCACGCGCTAACATGTGAACGAACTTGGGCAAACCCTAGAGAACAACGTGAACCAACCTAAAACAACAAGTGTCTGCATGTGAGTGCGAACCGAGACCGTAGCGAACCAAAGAGGGTGAGAAAAGAAAAGAGTTGGCATTAGAGCGAAATACAGCATGGCCAGTGACAAAAGTTAAAGACACAACATGATTGAGTTGCTTACGATAATTCGTTTTTCCTTTTATTCCAACTTTCGGTTGCAAAGAAACAAAGCAAAATACGAAAAATGTTCGAACGAATGCCCGAATCAAAACAGAATAACCCGAAAATGTTGCAACCCTCAATGTGATTCCAATTGGAATACATGGAAAATGTTGTGTCTTTAACGCATGTTATTTTATGGTACGGGGAAGACAAAGCAGAAACCCTCTCTTGTATTATCTCACCCTCTTTGTAGCGAACGAGGAGTGTCAAACAATAAACACAACAGTCAAAAACTAAAACAGACCAAGAGCACAGCACACAGAACCCAAAGCAATAATTATGGTGGGGAGCATGGGAAATAGGTGGTTGGTTTGCTTGTTGGCTGTTCGTTCATCTGCAGCTGGCCTGCTGTTTGGTGCGAAAGCAAGAATGGTTTGCAAAATAGCCCAGCTAGTAGCGGCACAGACCAACAACAACAATTAATTAACAACACACAGCACACAACATAGTACGGCAATGGCTTTGATGGCAGTTACTTGCACACATTTCTGGATTACTAGTAAACGCGAGATTTTGGATTTTATTTTGTAATGATTGAAATTGATTTTTTTGTAACTTTTGTTGTAGTAGTAGGTACAGGGAGAAAAAAGAACTTTATTAATTTTCGCCACTATGTACTGATAGATTGATATTTTTCTTGTAAATTAACTTTTAACACACACCTTCAATAATCTATTTTCCATACGTCTTGGAAATAAGGAAATGTGAGGAGAGAACAAACAACACACAATCAACAAATATCCAAAATTGTATCACAAAATAATATCCGGAATGCATGCGACGGCCGACGTCATAAAATCAACGACAACCGACGACTCTGATCCAATATTGAAAACTAACTGCGACTGAAATGTTGAGTATCTTGTGCGACTCGACATGACTGTGCGCCAGCGTCGCTGCTCTGCCAGCTATGTTGTATGGTGGTGCGGTGCGCGGTGTGTTGGTTTGTTTGTATGTGACTGACTACACGGGGCTCTGCTATAACAACAATAAAAATAATAATAATAATAAGTAGTAACCCTCCAAACATTTGGAAGTGACTTTCTCACTCCCTCGCAGAATAGTCACTTTTTAGGTCCTTTTGTATGATAGTTTGTAGAGATTTCAAGATTTACAACAACAAAATGCATTACTGTCGAAATTCTATCATTCATGTTTCGCTAATTAGTTTCTCATAATCAACTGTTATCGCTACAAATTTAAAAATAGATTTTTTGTTATTGTTTTGGACGCTAACTCAAAAAAACCCAAACAAGAGAATGTATGTTAACTTAGCCTTCTGTAATGAAGAAAGGCCGGTAGCACAGAGGGATAGCATACGCCTCACAATCGTAAGGTTGGCTGTTCAAATCCCAGTCAGGGAAAATCATTGCAAAGAAAATCTTCGATTATTAATCTTGATTTGGAAAAGAAATAAATTAGAAAGAGAAATAAAAATAAGCCTCACTCTAAAAGGTAAAAAAAGACATTTGGCAAATAAATTTTTATTTTTATAAATGACGTTGATAATCGAATTTTACACTTTTTTTAGTCCCTATTTAGTCACTCATAGGTATATATCGCCAAGTGGCACGTTTTCTCCCGTACCGAGACACTAATTAGAGTAAAAAATGATATCGCCTGAGATTGTTTTCAACTTCCTTGAGTGCAGATTTAGTGACTCGCACGATAGAAAATGTTTGGAGGGAAGTGGGGAATTGGTATCTAAAATGAAAATAACAAGTAAAAGAACACAACACCAAGAAGAAGAAGAAGAAGAAGGAACATTTCTGCTCTGTGTACATTAATGAGAAGAATAAAACTCGCGCACACACTCTCATGCAGGCTGACTTACAACCTTAGCATAGATGAATACAAAAACAAAAAATAATAAAAAAACAAAACAGCTGGAATTTTGAAGAAAAATTACAATTACACACTCATATTTAGAAAACACACAAAAATAAATAAATAACAATCAAAAACTAGCAAACGAGTATCTGCTATCTGTGCGCGCACACATTTACACTCTCGTACACTTACACAAAGGCTTTGAACTAGAAGGCTAGCAAAAGAACAAGAAGTCTAGGAAATAAAACAAACAGGAATAATAACAACAACTTTGGGCTATTTTGAAACTGAATGCAATACACCTCTACCCCGTTTTACAAGATAAATATCAATTTTGTGTGTTACATACATTGATAAATCTTTTAATTCTAAGAACTAACCTTCAAATCCTTGCAATTGGAATCAAATTATTGAAGGAACCCCCATTGAGGGTAATTAACATAAAGAATGAAGACGATAATGCAACTGTGCTGGAGACCTGTCTGAACTCAGACCGTGGTTCGGTTTCTGCACATAAATCTCCCCCAGTGTAAAGTCGCTTCGCTGGCATGTACTTCTGATGGCAGGATCCTTATCCGCCCTTTGGCGGACTTCTTGGGCATAGAGGGGGCTTTTAATGACGCGAAGTTAGACTGCATACATGGAGGTCCCACCTCTTTTGGTAAATTGAGTTGATACGATGCTGAAAAGCCGGATTAACAACGCACCTCTGGAAGAGGGCTCGATAAGGAAGATTGAAGACGATGAGAGTAATGCAACAGTGGTGGAGACTTATCTGAACTTAGACCGTGGTTCGGTTTCTGCTGATAAAATTTCCCCATTGTAAAGTTGCTTTGCTGGCGCTGCATGTACTTTGATGGCAGGACGTTCTTTATACCCCTATCCGCCCACACCCTAGAATTTGGTATGCAAAATTTGATGACAGGACGTTCTTTATACCCTTATCCACCCACACCCTAGAATTTGGGTGTGGGCCAAAGTGAAGCCTTTGGCGGACTTCTTGAACATACAAGGGGTTTTAAATAATGTGAAATCTATGCAAGAGCTCTGGTGAATATGAAGGTCCCCCAATTGGGTGGGATGCTGCTAAAGGGCAGGATTATCAAAACATCATCGACAGAGGGCTCTAAAGGAAGATTGTGACCAGGGGAACTCCGCAAAGAGGAGTTTTATCTCCTCTGTTGTGGCTTTTGGAGGCAACCGTAGCGCAGAGGTTTGCATGTCCGCCTATGACGCTGAACGCCTGGGTTCGAATCCTGGCGAGACAATCAGAAAAAAATAATTCAGCGGTGGTTTTCCCCTCCTAATGCTGACAACATTTGTGAGGTACTATGCCATGCAAAAACTTCTCTTCAAAGAAGTGTCGCGCTACGGCACGCCGTTCGTTCCAGGTGATCAGTCCGGAACTGTTTGGGGTTCAACTGCTAGTAGTCTTTTAAGGCTACGAAGCCTGACCGGAGACTTTATTCTGGTACCATGGGTGTCAGGAGCCCCTGGAACTTTGGTTCCAGTCTGACTATGGTGAGGCCCCAGTGGGGAGCAACGTCGTGGCTGTGGTTTGTACCCAAATCGCGGGTAGAGCATAAGCTCGGCGTGGAGTTGCGTTTTCAACCGGGTGCCGTGACCCATAGATCGGAAGGAGTTTTAGGTAGTGCTCCGCTCCTAACCAAGGATGTGAACACGTGAACACACGTGGGATCAAATTGGTACTCATGTGTTGGTTACCACATGTGGGAGCGTTGGTAGACGCATTGTATTCAACCTTGGGCCTTGGGCCTGCGTAAAACTCGACATTCGTGGCACGCCGTTCGTACTCGTCTATAAAAAGAAGGCCCCTTATCATTGAGCTTTAACTTGAACCGACTGCACTCATTTATATGTGAGAAGTTTGCCCCTGAGGTCTTTCGAGAGGGAGAGGATGAAGGTCGCTGCCTTCGTGGACGACGTCGTCATCATGGTGGCTGGTCGTTTCCTCTCCACTATTGAGGATCTCGTCAAGGGAGCTTTGAAGAAGCTATCCGGATGGACGAGAGGCATAAATTCTAGAAAGACTGAACTGGTCGTTTTCACCAGAAGCATGTAGCTGGGTGTTTTTAAGGGACCTATCCTGGATGGGTTGGAGCTACCGCTCTCTTCGTGGGCCAAGTACTTGGGAGTGATTCTTGACCAGAAACTATGTTGAAAAAGAAAAATCGAATAAGGGGTTAAAAAGGGCTGAATGCGCTCTACTGCTGTCGCAACTCTATAGGAAGGAGATGAGGGCTAGGCCGAGGACGGTGCACTCGATGTTTACTGCAGTCGTTAGGCCTGTTCTCACCTGTTGTTGTCTGCGATGGCACAAAGCTCTCGATAACTGTGCTTTTCGCAGTACAATCGAGAAGGTACAGGGTACCGCAGGGACCTCGTTCAGGGAGCTTTGAGGATGCTATCTGAATGGGCGAGGGGCCCATCTTGATCAGAAACTAAGTTGGAGAAGAAACATCGAAGTAAGGCTCAAAACGGGACTGAATGAGCTTTACCTCTGTTAAAAATCAATAAGAAGGAGTTGGGGGCTACGTCGGGAGCCGTGCACACGATGTTAACTCCAGTCTTTCGGCCAGTTCTCACCTATGGTTGTCTGATATGGCACAAAGCTCTGGCCAGCTGTGCTCTTCGCAGTACGATCGATAAGGTGCAGGGTACCGCGGCAGTGCTAATCTCTGGGGCAAGTAGAAGTGCCCCGAGAGAGGCGCTAATTGCCATTCTCTATCTTAGGCCTTTGCATCCATATGTTGGGGGTGTGGCAACAAAGATCGCCATGAGACTGAGTGAGTTCTGCTGGGGGACGATGTTGCACCATGCTATATGCGGCGCCATTGATAATGTTCCAGGGGAGTACTGCCTTGTCGCTTGCTTGAAAGTCGTTTTCCCGAAAAGAGATCTCTGTGTTGCGGGCACCCGGCCCTTCCCGTGACTCTTTGTATGCACGGATGGATCTAAATTAAATAGGAGCACTGGAGCAGGAGTCCTCAATGCATTTCTTGGAATCAGAAAATCTTAGAGGTGGATGCCTTCTACGATGACTGCGCGAATAAAGCGTGGACAGGTGGTCTAGGTTGTAGGGTGTCAAAGGACCTGTGGCCGAGTATTTCGCAAAACAGTTCGTCGCTTATCCTGAGGCTGAGAAAGCATGTCTTAGGACTGGTAATAAGAGATTGAGAAAACATGACTTAGGACTACTAATAATAGTCCAGCCTTGAATGGTCATTGCAATATCAGGTCTTTGACATTGCACTGGGAGCAGGGAGAGGCAGACTTCTGCAGGATGTGCGATGAGGACCAGAAGTTGGAGATGGTCGAGCACCTCTTGTGTCACCATCCCGCAATTGCGAGGAGTAGACACACGATAATAGGTGAACACCTCTTTTCTAGTCTGTTAGCCCACTTGTCATTCTGGAATTGTGTAGAGCCCTGAATTGGGTGACTGGATCATATTCTGGTTTTTTTCTTTTTGTCTTATGCAGGGCTGCGGAGTCGACCGAAGTCGAGTTTTTGAGGGCGAAGTCAAAGTCAGAGTCGGACTATTGAGCCGGATTCGGAGTTTGGCTGAAGTTGAGCACGTGAGCCCCGGCTTCGAACAGCTCTCCGACTCCGACCCAGGGTCTCGTCTTATGCGTATTTTTCGTTTTTCTGTCCTTATTTGATCTCTTGCATCATTCTGGGGTGTATGTTTGTAAAATTGTTCATCTTCTTCTCTTCTACTTTCTTCTAGGGACCTAAGCTCTCCGGCTAGTCACCGAGGTTGCTAGTCACGTGCCCTCCAACCTAAACTTCCCTTATTGGTGAGCTCCCTATACAACCCAACTTCATGATTTTGAATGAACATTAACCATGTACAAAGTAGTTTCAGTGTACACTAAGAAAGGCATTTCTTCATTTATGGGGGTATGGGAGTGTTGCATTGCATGAACTAAAATATGGAAAAATAATTTTAAAAAGAAATAAATAAATGAAACAAGATAAGATAGGATATTTTTTATACATCACACCGTGGTTGGTTGGTAAGTAACATTGCAGCCAAGATAACGACAACAGCAACAAGAACAACCACCACAACCAATTGAATACACAGCGAACTAGGCAAACTGAATGACTGACAGAGAGACAGACAGACAAACAAACAACGAGAGTCACACACATTCGAGTATTTGCATTCATTCGGATTAAAAGATTCCGATTCGAGTTTGAATTCAAATTCGTCGCGTACACATTCGCGCGCGCCTTACAACAAACAGACCTGGCTAGCTGGCTGGCTGGCTGGCAGTTGGTAATGGACATGCATCGCATCTACGACTATTAGGTGCACAGTGCAAGGCAGTGCAGTGCTGTGCGCACATAGGCAAGATGCCGCCGAAACGATTCGAATCGAATTATTTCGAACGATTATAATGAGTGGCATTGCCAATGCTGCTGCTGTTCTTCTGGTGTTGTTATTGTAATGGCTGTAGCTTCCGACTGTGGCTCTGTGTGTTGTTGCATGTACAAAAGAAGGAACTTGGTTGATTGTTGTTGGTGTTGTTGTTTTGTTTTTGTCATTCCTATCTACTGCCTCTGTTGTGGCTGTTGCAAATAGTATCGCTGCCGTTGGCCGCGACAGAGGGCATGGAATGCAAAGAAAAAGCAGCAACGAGCAGCAAGCAATGTTTACACAGACGACAAAGGCACACACAAATCGACAATGTATGCAAAATGAAAAACAACAACAAACGCACACACACACACACACACACACTCAACCAAATAAACAACGTAAATAAATTACCCTCTCAATGTGAATGCATTGGAAACGAAAATGAAATATGTTTTTATTGTTTATTGTCATTATTTCAAATAATTATTTAAATTGAGAAGGCAAGCGCACAGTGGATCAATTAATCTTTTGGAATTGAATTCAAGATAAAGAGTTTATATGGAGACGAAAGTGATTTTTCAATATGACAAGGGGTCCTGCAAGGAGAAAACTAAGCCCAAAACGGCAGGGCATTAAAACGAACATCCCTTAAAGGAACAGCGGGGGGGATTTCTCCTGAATCTATGAGTGCTGTCCAATTCAAAAGCTAAGAAGGCCCTTCTTTTTTAAGGGGTGTATTCATTAAGTCCTCCTTGATCGTCGCACAGTGTTGCCAAATCGAAAAATCTTGGAAATAATTCCTGAACTTTTTAACGGATAGAGATATGTACACCAAACTTTACATAGTCTTTGTTGAGTTCCAATTAGTATGCAAAATTTGGGGACCCTAGTGGGTCCAGAGGCTGATCCATGGGGCTTGAAAGTTGGTCACCCCTAAGCTCGTCTCGAAAGAGAAACAAAAAAAATTGTAAAATTTAATGATCTTCGCCCTAATAGGCAACAAACTTGAAAAATGAAAAAATAAAAAATTTTGGCAGAGCCCGGCCGGGATTCGAACCTGGGCACTAGGAGTAACAGCGAGAGCCGTTGCCGTTGTCTAGCGTTCGAAGCCATCAATACAACTTCCAACAGATGCACTAAATCATGTGTAGTACGGAAGTGTAATTTGTCACACAAAGAATGTCTGTTATTACACAAAAATACATGCATTGGGAAAAAATACAGCTAATAGACAGGGTTGTCGGGCGTGGTTATTGTGGTAATTGTATCATAGATGCGTTTTCGCTATTAATACGATTCAAATACAACATACCAACGCACGGCCCTTGAACCCATCACACCTAATATGGTTGAAAAGTCTTTTAATCAAAGACAAAACGCGTCCCATAGTGGTTGGTGTGTGTTGCTATCTTTGGCTTTCCTTTTCCATTTGCATCTCCGATCATTGAGCCCGTCTCGAAAGAGAAACAAACAAAATATCATAGCAAATTTTGTTCTGCTTGCCAAACAGGCATTTATGTACCAATCGGCTTGGTTTTTGAAGATAGAGCTCGTAAAACCCTACAAAAAACTTGCGGTAATGTCCAGTATATCTCTAACGGTTTATGAATAATTGGACTTACAACGATTTTTTTTTTTGAAAATTTTTGTCAAAGTATGTTCGGGACTGGATTGGGGGTCTACTCTGATGCACTTAATATTAGTATGTCACTGAGACTGCCCGACGATTGTACGGTCGTTCAGGCAGAGGTCTGTGTTATTGCAGTGGCCACAAGAGAAATTCTGGTATGGGGCTTACCGCCCTCGAAACTCAGAATTTATGTGAACAGTATGGCGGCGCTCAAGGCCTTGGGATCGAGGATGGTGAGGTCGAGATGCGTGGCGGACTGTTTCGAATCCCTGGATAGACTCCGGGCCCACGATGTGACGCTGACATGGGTTCCTGGGCATGAGGGGATTCCAGGAAATAAGAGGGCGGACTAGTGCGCCAGGAGGCGTTCGTCTGTGCCAGGAGGCGTTCGTCTGTGCCAGGAGGCGTTCGTCTGCGCCAGGAGGCGTTCGTCTGCGCCAGGAGGCGTTCGTCTGCGCCAGGAGGCGTTCGTCTGCGCCAGGAGGCGTTCGTCTGCGCCAGGAGGCGTTCGTCTGCGCCAGGAGGCGTTCGTCTGCGCCAGGAGGCGTTCGTCTGCGCCAGGAGGCGTTCGTCTGCGCCAGGAGGCGTTCGTCTGCGCCAGGAGGCGTTCGTCTGCGCCAGGAGGCGTTCGTCTGCGCCGTCTGGGCCAGTCATCGGCCTTGCCTACGTGCCATTTGTCGAGCTACTAAACACAGGAGATGGAATGGCTAGGGCGGCGTCGGTGGGACTCGGTAGATGGTTGCCGGACTGTGAAGGTGCTATGGCTGGTCATTGACATGAGGAGGATGAGGGAGTTGCTGGCGATCGATAAGAGTTGGATTAGTACTTTGACAGGGGTCATAACCGTACATTGTGACATGGCGGCGCGCATGAGAATACCGCACATTGACTTCTGTAGGAGTTGCCTCGATGAGTATGAAGAGGGAGAGACTATTGAGCACTTGCTGTGTTCCTGTCCGGGACTGCAGAGACGTATGCTCTTCTTTCTGGGGAGCCGTTACTTCTGTAACCTGGGTGAACTTGCAGACGTACCTCTGGTATCTCCCCTGGGGTTTGTTGAGGGAACAGGATGGTTTCGCTTGTGTTTCTCCACTCCTCCTGTCTTTTTCTTTTATTCGTGTATAACCTCTAGAACGAGGTCTCACATTTTCTTTTTCTTCTCTACAGAACAACGAAACGGTCGACAGGATGACCAAAATCCTATGGAAGATCCGGATCGTGAGAAGACGAGCTTTCGGTATCATAACAGGACACTAAGGACTACGAGCTCACTTATGCGAAATCGGTGCAGCATGTGATAGCACGTGTAGGTCATGTGGAGAAGATGATGAGACGTTGGAGCATTTACTATGTCATTGTCTGGCTTTCGTGGGAAACAGACACCGGCACTTAAGTGACACAATACCAGTCATAAACCTACTAAGGGACGTGGTATGGAGAAACATTTGAGATCTTGTAAGCAGCACGGATTTCCTGACATAAATTTTCTTTTTCGAGATTATTTTTTAGTATTTAGAGCGCACAACAAGCCGGTTACTAGCTTAGGTGTATGTCCATAGTGGCATGGGGCGGATTAATGGCACCCTCTTTTTAACCTAACCTAACCTATTTTTAATTTTTTCAGGACACTTATCTGCAAAATTCAAATAGAGTTTTGAAGACATCCCTATTCTTTTTATACCCTCCACCATAGAATGGGGGTATACTAATTTGGTTATTCTGTTTGTAACTCCTCGAAATATACGTCTAAGACCCCATAAAGTATACATATATGTTCTTGATCGTCATGACATTTTAAGTCGAAATAGCCATGTCCGCCTGTCTGTCTGTCGAAAGCACGCTAACTTTCGAAGGAGTAAAGCTAGCCGCTTGAAATTTGACACAAATACTTCTTATAAGTATAGGTCGGTTGGGATTGTAAATGGGCCAAATCGGTACATGTTTTGATATAGCTGCCATATAAACCGATCACGGGTCTTGACTTCTTGAGCCTATAGAGGGCACAATTCTTGTCCGATTTGGCTGAAATTTTGCACGTGGTGTTTTGGTATCACTTCGAATAACTGTGTTAGTTATGATTCAAATCGGCTCATAATCTGGTATAGCTGTCATAAAAACCGATCTTGGATCTTTACTTCTTGAGCCAATGGAGCGCGCAATTCTCATCCGATTTGGCTGAAATTTTGCATGGGGTGTTTTGGAATTACTTCCAATAACTGCATTAAGTATGGTTCAAATCGGTCCACGTTTTGATATAGCTGCCATATAAACCGATCTTGGATCTTGAGCCTCTAGAGGGCCCAATTCTCATCCGATTTGACTGAAATTTTGCACGTGGTGTTTTGGTATCACTTCGAATAACTGTGTTAAATATGATTCAAATCGGCTCATAATCTGGTATAGCTGTCATATAAACCGATCTTGGGTCTTGACTTCTTGAGCCTCCAGAGGGCGCTGTTCTTGTCCGATTTTGCAAGTGGTGTTTTGATATCACTTCGAATTACTGTGTTAATTATGATTCAATTCGGTCCATGTTTTGATATAGCTGCCGTATAAACCGATCTTGGGTCTTGATCGTTGAGCCTCTAGAGGGCGCAATTCTAGTCCGATTTGACTGAAATTTTGCACGTGGTGTTTTGGTATCAATTCGAATAACTGTGTTAATTATGATTCAAATCGGTACATAACCTGATATAGCTGCCATATAAACCGATCTGGGATCTTGACTTCTTGAGCCTCTATAGAGCGCAATTTTCATCCGATTTGGAAGAAATTTTGTACAACGGCTTCTCTCATGACCTTCAACATACATGTGTAATACAGTCTGAATTAACCAATAGCTTGATACAGCTCCCATATAAACCGATCTCCCGATTTTGCTTCTTGAGCCCTTTCAAGGCGCAATTCATATCCGAATGAACCGAAATATTACACAATAGCATATTCTTATTCAATATTCTTTGTTTGCCTACAATGAGATAATGCGCATAGAACTCGACATATACGATCCATGGTGGAGGGTATACAAGATTCGCCCCGGCCGAACTTAACACGCTCTTACTTGTTATTTCTCATTTTGGTTTAAAATATTGATGATAGGAAATTAACGATAGTATCGCTACTATCGGTATTTATTATGAGAAATATCGAATGTTGCGAATATATAGTGAATAGAGCTGGCAAACTATCGATAATCGCAACATTGGATATTTTCGATTGTTTTAATAATAAATATCGATAGTATCGATACTATCGTTTATTTCCCATCAGCTATATTTCAGACTAAAATGAGAAGTAAAAATCGGGATATCGATTTGTATAGGAGCAATATCAATGCACAGACTAAATAAACCAAGATTAGTAAAGTCAGTTGAAAGTTGGGAGAGAAATCATTGTACCAAAATGTTAACCTATTCGGATGAAAATTGCGCCCTCTATAGGCGCAATGTATCTTAAAAAAATAACTTTTGCTATATCCATCCATCGGAAAAATATCAATCGATATTCAGTCAAAAAATTAAATATCGATAGTGCCATTGATATTTTGCCAACTCTACTATTCACCTTGCATACATTCATGCATGATATCCTTAAACAGCGATATACCACTGTTCGATCTATTTATTTTTATTACCTTCTCATATTTCGTAAAATAATCAATGAGTAGTGAGTGAGTGAGTGAGTGAGTCTATAAGAAAACTAGTACAGTTTTACAAAAGTTTTATAACATGTTTACGGTTTCTTCGTCGTCTTTTATATTACATTTCATATATGTATGAGCAAACATACATACGTACATGCATGCAAACGTACCTACCTATATTCATTGAGCTTTCTAAACTGAACTATAAAACACACAAAACAAACAAAAACATTCATATATGATTTCAATATGCGCCAGATTGACATATCTACATATGAACATTCGTTATATATATATCTACTTTTAAAAATAAAAATAACTACTATGTCGTATTGATGGTGGGTATGTGCGTGTGTGTACGTGTGCAACTTACTCGTACGACGTACTTACTTACTTACAGCAATAGCACAATATCAATTATTCAGACATAAATTCAAAAATTCCATATTTGTGAACAAACACAACAACCCCAACCCCAACCCCAACCCCACCCCATCACCATACCATCCATGCCATTCCACCCGATGGCAGCAATTCAACCCACCGCAATGGTGGCAACGACAACAGCGAAGAGGGCAGCGGAAAAATTAAGAAGACAGCAAAGGCAAGTAGAAATATACACAAATAAATTGAACAAGTCAGCGTTGAGAACGGCGCAGCAACCTCAACATCGATGCACACAATGACGTTGGCGGCGAATACGACTACGATAACGATGACTTGGAAATCACCTCACACCGGTAGTTCAAAATGGTATAAAAATTCAAGTAATAATAACAAACATCGTATGTACGTACGTATGAACAACGTACATCCGTCCGCACATTTTAAAACATACGACGTGTTTCATTAGCTATTGTGCTTATTAATCGCATACTCGCAGACACACACACACACAAACACACTCGCCACCATATATGTTTCTCTTGTACAAACAATGGAAAACTCCAAGCTCACACAGGCGGACATTGTATGTAGTACGTACTCACATGAACCCCTCCCTACCTAGGCAACACCTTAAGAAAACATAAAAATATGAAACAGCAGAAAAATAAAATCACATCACATCGTTGTTTTGGTCGTCTTGAAGCTCGACGACAACGACAACGACAATCATGACGATGATGAAGACTGCCTGAGAGTATCAAAGTGGTGGTGGCCATGCCATGCCTTGCCATCCATCCATCTATCCACCGGCAACAGCAACAGCAGATATTCATTCTCGCCGGTGATCTGAACAATAAGAGCAAATTTTAAACTGGGCTGGTGTCTGTTGCTGCTGTTGTTGTTGTTGTTGTTGTTGCTATTGCTGCCCGACTTAATAACGACAAAAGTCAAGAAACTGAAACATTTGTGACTTCTTTCTCTCATCGTTACTATTGCTGTTTATTGTTTTTGTGCTGCTTTTGTGATTTTACAAACAATGAAATGAATTTCAACGAAAATTATAATGAAATCTCCAAACAACAGCCAACATATCTACATACATACATATCGCATGTCGATATGTAAGTATATGTACATCATATATTAGTGATGGTCTAATGAATAAAATTTTTAATTCGTCAAAATTTTATCGAATTCACATCGATAAACAACGGGCGAAGAGAATTAGCAACAGAAGGGAAAAATAAATGCTTTGAACTCAGATGACTTTTGAAATATCATTTCCAGTCGCAAAGTTTTGAATTAAGGTTGTAATTAAGTTTGTAATTGTAACTAGAAATATTAATTAACTACAAATTGTAGACATTTAGATGTGTTATTTGCCAATATAAGACTCTGAAAAATCAATTACGCAACAGACATCGGGACTCATTGATAATCGTGATACGTCACACTAATCAGACCTAGAGTTTTAGAATTAGATAACTGAATATTGACTAGGGATCCGAAGTTGGGATGAAAAGTCGAATAGCAAAAGTCGATTTTTGCAAAAAGTAGACGTTTCGACTTTTTGTAAAAAATTTCCTATAAGTCGTCGAAGGCTTTTGCCATGAATATCTAATATTTTCTTTGTATTTTCATAAAGTGGAGTTATTAGGAAGAATTTAAAATGCAAAATTGGTGCATTTTTATATCAAAACCATTGTGGCTAGACAAATGGCAGCGACCACTGCCGTGAGGTAAAGGGAGCTTCCTCATTGGTCATGTGGCGGCTACGGACACTGATACAATATCCGATGACTAGGCAGTGTGGATTACACTCTACCTGAGCCGCTTTTTGATAAAAAGTGCTGTACCACTATTCCTGATTGGACCGATTGGAACTACGATATCCCTAGTAACAGAAGTTACATAGACTACTATACAGATGGTTCCAAACTGGTCGACCAAGTGGGCTTTGGGGTGTACTCTAAAGATCTCGAACTGGTCATATCGAAAAGGTTATCCGACCACTGCAGTGTGTATCAAGCGGAGATTCTTGCAATTAAGGAAGTGGTGGAATGGCTAAGATATTGTATAATGTCATTACGACGATTAGCATAAATATCTTTCCTTGCCATTAAATCCCTGAAGAATGTATTTTTGAACACAAAAACCACCCTCGACCGGCGCAGATCTCTCAATCTTATTGAGCTGAACAGTTCAAAATTCACCTATTTTGGGTGCCGGTCCACAGAGATATCCCCAGGAATTGTAAAGCGGACAAGCTTGCGAGACAAGGAACTACCCTACACCTTCCAGGGAAACTGTGGGTATGCCTCTATAGACATGTAAGCTAAATTTTCGAGACCAGGTCCGACGGACATCGAATAATAGATGGTCACAATAAGGGGGCTGTGAACATTCCAAAACTATGTGGCCTAATTTAGACTTAAAGAGGTCTACTGCTTTGCTGTTATCGGCTAGAACAAACGTTTCAGTCATTGTGTTCGTTATGATAGGTCACTGTCTAATCGGAAAATATGCTGAGGTTGTCAGCAACGACTTTTGCAGAAGCTGTAGGGACATCGAAGAAGAAGAGGCTATAGAACACCTTCTGTGTGTTCAAAATTCATTTGTTCTGGGTGCCGGGCCACAGAGATATCCCTTTTTTTTAAATCCCTTACGCTGAAGACTTTGAAGAGGTTGATAGAAACATATTTAAGAGCAAAGACCCCTGGAGATCGCCTGTCGCGGCAGCAGCATGCATATAGTAAAGGCAATTCCACTGAAACAGCGCTTCACGGCCTAGTCAGTTACATAGAGGGTTCTCTCGCTGTCAAGAATATACAACGATAGGAATATCGGGTTTTCATTATTGTTGTAATAATGTAAAACCGACATCAATCATAAAAGAGTTGGAGTACCTAGGCATCAACTCTACCGTAAGAAAGTTTATTAATATCATACTTACTAAAAGTTGCATTACGGCAGGCTTGGGATCTGTGTATCTCAAAAAATGGGTCAGCAGAGGAACATCTCAAGGAGGTGTACAGTCTCCTCTACTTACGAATATATCTATTATTAATAAATTATTGTCTCTGGAAGAAAAAGGCGTAAAAGTGATCGCGTATGCTGATGACGTGCCAATTGCGGTTAGGGGAAAGTTTCCCAGCACTCTAACAGATATACTTCAGGAACTCTACATGCCAGAGCGAAGGGGATACCGAAAGTGGTCTAGGAGTAAATTCGTGCAAGACAGAAGTAATTCTTTTCAGCAGCAGATACATGTTACCTACAGTGGCACTAGTTTCCTTGGGAGGAGAGAATGTTCCATCTACAGAAAGCGCGAAATTCCTGGGTGTTTTGCTGGACAGGAAATTGAACTTCAAATCCAACATTTTGGAAAGGGCAAGAAAGGCAAATCTAGTCCTATACAACTGCAAGAGAGCTTTTCACAAAAGTTGGGGGTTTAGACCGCGCGACATGAACTGAGTATAAACTGCAGTTTTCCGACCTATAATGCTATATGGTGTTGTGGTCTGGTGGACGTCGCTTCAAAAGTCCACCTACTGTTCGATAGACAACCGGATCCAAAGGACGACTCCATCTGATGCACTGAATTAAATGCTACATCTAATCCCTCTGGACATTGTGGCTAGACAAACTGCTGTGAGGGTAAGGGAGCTTTCTCTTTGGTCATGTGGCGGCTACGAACACTGTGTTGTCCTTGTTACAATGCCTGATATCCAGGCAGTGTGGATTACACACTGCCTGAGCCGCTTTTTGATAAAAAGTGCTCTACCATTCCTGATAAAAAGTGCTATACCACTATTCCTGAAAACAAAATAGGCGCACTACCACGTAGAGCATAAAACTCCCATGCATTCGTGACTTGCAAACCAAGGTTCTAGTCCCCCGGTCGCAAAAAACATTTATTTTATTTTCATTAAACTTATTTTAGAAAATTCAGCATAAAAAAATATGAATGTCGTGTTCAGTATTAAAATCCGAGAGAAGCAGTAAAACGGACGAGACAAAGCAGCGAGAACCGAACAAAGAAAACGAAAAAACACCACCACCCGAAGCAAAGCACATGCGTTGGTTGGTTAGATGTTTTTTTTTTTTGCCTTGTTTGTTGTTGTTATATGTTGGCTGACAAAGAGTGCTTTTCAACAACAAATTTGTACTTTGTGTCGTTGAAATTCAAAATAAGTTGTTGCAGGAAAATTAACAACTTTCGTAGTTGTTTTTTCGACCAAAGTTGTTGTTTTTCAAAATTATTTCTATATGTATGACATTGGCAGAAATATCTCGTCAGACAGCCATTAAATCTCTGCATATGTAAATTTGCTAATGAACATTCCAATTAAGGAACCGGGGCAAGCTTCTCACATATCAACGTACCACCCAAAATGTCGCCAGCATTAGGAGGGGATATCCACCGCTGAACATTTTGTCTCTTGTTTTCGCCAGGCGTTCAGCGTCATAGGCGGACATGCTTATCTCTGCGCTACGGGGATTATATTTATGTTATCTCTGGGAAGCATACTTCTGAATTCAAAAACTGGCTGAAAAGTTCAAAATTCACCTGTTCTGCTCGGGCCACAGAAATAGCCCAGGGAATTTTAGAGCAGACGTACTTGCGAGACTAGGAACTACCTTTCACATTCCAGGGGACTAGAATCTGTGGTTTACCTCTAGGGACATTAAAGCTACAATTTCAGGATTAGGTCCGAAGGGCAACGTATAATACATGGTCACAAACAGGGGTTGTTCACATTAAAAAATTATGTGGCCTAATCTAAACTTGAAGTGAGGCCACCGTGCCGTGAACATCAACAAAATTTTCAGCGGTGGTTATCCCCTTTCAAATCCTGGCTACATTTGTAAGGTATCCTGCCATGTTAAAACTTCTATACCAAGTGGTGTCGTTATGCGGCACGCCGCTCGGACTCGGCATAAAAAAAGGTGGCCCCTTATCATTGAGCTTAAATTTTAATCAGACTGCAATCATTGATATGAGAGAAGTATCCCCTGCTCCGTCATTGAATGTTCATGGGAAATTTTGTAAATTAAGAAATCTAGACTTGAAGAGGTTTAACGCTCTACTGTCACCGGGTAGAACAAACGTTTCAGTTATTGTGTCTGCCATGACTCGTCACTGTCTGATCGGAAAACATGCGGACAGACTGAAGTTTGCAAGTAACGACTTTTGAAGAAGCTGTGAGGACATCAAAGAAGAAGAAACTATTGAACATCTGCTGTGGGTGTGTCCCGCACTGAAAGTCAGAAAGAGTTCCACTTTAGGTTCTCTTCATTGAGAACTTGGCTGATTTGAAGCTATCAGAATAGTTTAACGGTAGAAAATAGAAGTCATCTTCCTTCCTTTTCCTGTTCCTGTGGACAAAAACGTCTTAGTGACTCCGATGGCAGACGGCCACTTAAACCTGACCTGAGTACAACTCATATCAGTCTACTAAGCTTTTATATAAACCGTTCTCCTTAATCCATTCTGAGATATGTTTTAGTCTGCCTGACCATAATACAATCCTGCAGGCAGAGCTCGGGGCGATCACGGAATGCTTGAGGTGGTGTGGTACTAACGCGAAGACTTCGAGTGTGAACATCTTTAGGAACAGTAAAATGGCCATAAGGGCAATAACAACCAGGACGGTAAGGTCACAAGCAGTCTTAGAGTGTAAGAAGGAGATTAACGCCTTCTCTGAGGATGGCACGATCCGCATCGTTTGGGTGCCGGACTATAACGGAGTAAGGGGGAATGAAAGGGCAGACGATTTGGCAGCGAAGGCCAGAGAACTGCCGTCGATAAATTTGGTTAACCCGAAGCCTTTCGGATCTACGCAGTCCGAGTTAAGGGCGTGGGCGACAAACGCCATGTGGAACAGCAAAACGGTCGGTAGGATGGCGAAAACTCTATGGAGTGATCCGGATCGTGTTACAAAAAACTTTGGAAGGCAAATAGTTTCATTTAAAATACTCTTGCTATTTCCCACTGTTGAACATATGGAGGAGGACATTCTCAAATCCGGCCCCTAGGTGGTTCCACGGGCCCGAGACCCATAAACAGACTTCTATTCGGGTTCCTGGGGTCAAAATTAGGGGGTATGCAAAAAATTTGATGTTTTTGCGAACTACCCCGTAAAATACAGTTTTGCCTGGCATGGGGTAGATTAATATCTGCATCCTCTTTTCAACCTAACCTAACCTAATCCATTCAAAAAACTAGTCAAATGCAATTCATTATGGAGGGTACCTAAATGAGATTCTTCGCACCGATCTTTGCTTGTTTTATACCCACCTAAACTCTGCTGTTTTAAATATCAGTATTGCCAACCTTTTGTTTCTGTAAGTAATATCACAAAATATTTAGGTTGGTACTAGTTCATTTTAATAAATTCCCAATTAAACCTTATGAGTCATAAGCATAGCCCAAAATGACGAAAAAACTATTTTGGCAAGCCAACGATATTAACTATGCTTGGCTAAACGTACTCAACATACCAAACAACTCGGCTCTCGGCTTCAGCCAAGAGGGGCAAATCGACAATTATCCAAAGAAAAAAAGTCATAATAAAATTACAACCAACACCAATAGCAGCATGCATATGTATGTTCATACGTGTCTACTTGTGTGTGCGCTCAAATCTTGAGTATGATACAAACCTATTTTAAAGAAATGTAATAAAACCACACATACTTAATACATACATACATCAGCGCGCTGTTGCCATCATCAACTGCAAACAAATCTAAATAAAAGTAATTTTTTCGTTTCATACAACAACAACTGCGCTATAGAAAAATTCAAACTAAATTGAAACATACAGCAGCAGCGGCGCCAACGTCCAACGCTGGCATAGACCAACTGAAATGTATCCGAAGACAAGAAAACTTATAAGCGCGGCATTGTTGTTCCAAAATAAGAAAAATTTCAAAAAAAGAAGAAATAACTACGGCAGCAGCAACAACAACGTTAAGAAATAATGAAAATAAAATCAAAGAGTCAAATTGCTTGCTTGTTGCTGCTCTCTGTTCGACTACTCTTAGTACTCGTACTGTGTGCTCACTGTCATTCAACTACGATATGAGTGCGGTGAATGCGAGGCGGTTGTGTGTCGCTTGCTGCTCGACATCGATTGTTGGATTGTTGTTACCATCGACAAAGTCGTTGTCGTCGTTGTCGTCTTCGTCGACGTCATTGCCATCGTAGTCAGTCATCAACAACATCCAGGGAGGAAGTATTGCCACTGCCACCATAATTGTTGTTGCCATTATTATTTTTTATTGCTGTTGTTGTAGTTGTTGTAATAATATAATGAGTTAAGCAAAGAACAGGCATAAATGAGCGCAAAATTCGAATAAATTTCAAAATTTTGTTTAAACGCGCAGGGGAAGAAACACAAAAGAATGTATCTGTCGCTGTTGTATAGATAGATATACAAACATCATCGCAAACACACTCACTCACACTTCACATAGACAACTCTTCCTGCAGACTACTACTACTACTACCACAGGCTGGCTAAACAAGGTATTAGCGCGCAGCAGAAGAGGGAGGGCTTTTAGGTTGAACGTTCTTATAACAGCAATTTTATGCTCACAATTAATATCGTTACATTGTTAACGAAATTACGTTCGAAATAGGAAACACCCAAAGAAAAAACAAAAACCAATGAAAAAGCACCATAAAAATTAATTATCGTACATAAAAATGGGGTAGATCTAATGATGTAATAAAGCTGTATATGCTCAACAACATAGAATGGGGGTGTAGTAACTAAACTGGTCAGACTGGTCAGATCGAAAAAATATCTCTTGGACTGGAGGACGAAGTGTGGCTTCGTCCTTCAGTGCTACTCAAGCTACTGTAGATACAGAACAAACGTTTTCTAGCGAAGTTTTGTGCGATGGTGAGGGGAAATGATAGATCCCACCAAAAAATTTGGTAAGCATTATTGAGGAAATTAGCACTAATTTTGTCATTCCGTTTGTAACACATCGAAATATTCATCTGGGACTCAACAATATTCTTGACTAGCCGAACCGGGCCCGCTCCGCTGCGCCTTCTTTAACTCTCCAATATCTTTTTAGGGTGGAGACATTTCGCCCTGAATGCGGATATCGAATTCATGCCATTGTAGCCTATGACGCTGAACGCGTTCGAATCCTGGCGAGAACATCGGACAAAGCGGTGTTTATCTCCTCTTAATGTTGGCGACATTTGCAAGGTATAATGCCATGCATAGTCATTTAAAAAATTTTCTCCAAAGAGGCACACTGCGGGACGCCGTTCGGACTCGGCTACAAAAAACGGTCCCTTATCATTGAGTTTAAACTTGAATTGGAAAGCACTCATTGATATGTGAGAATTTGCCCCTTCTCGGTTCTTGGTGGTAATGTTCTCATTAGGGGAGGGATGCCACCTCAGACATTGCCACGTAAAATTTTGATATCAAATTCGTGTTGCACTTCCAAATCCCTTTAATTTGAGCCCCATATTGCCATGGCCGGTAAATATGAACCGTTTGGAGGGTGTTTTGGGGCTGGGGTGGCCACCGGCACGTTGCACTGAAATATATATCAAATTCGTTCTTTATTCCCAACGGAGGGGTGGTTTAGGACGTACCCCAAAACAATTGGCTCCAAAATTCGATATCAAATTCATTTTCTACTCTCAAATATTTACTTTTCATTTGAGTCCTATATTGTCATAATGGGTCAAATAACCGATTTGACGTATCTTTAGGAGAAAAAGCGCCACCAAGACTTGAACGCAAATTTTAATGTCATATTCGTAATCTGCCCCCTAATACCTTTCATTTGAGTCTCATATAGCCATCGTCGGCTAATATGCCCATTTGGAGGTATTAGGAAGCCAATCGTAGCGCAGAGGTTAGCATGTCCGCCTATGACGCTGAACGCTTGGGTTCGAAGCCTGGCGAGGCCGTAAGAAAAAATTTTCAGCTGTGGTTTTCCCCTCCTAATGCCATGTAAAACTTTTCACCAAAGAGGTGTCGCACTGCGGCACGCCGTTCGGACTCCGCTATAAAAAGGAGGCCCCTTATCATTGAGCTTAAACTTGAATCAGACTGCACTCATTGGTATGTGAGAAGTTTGCCCTGTTCCTGTACCGCTGGGTACTTGGACCCGAATTTTAATACCATATTCGTTTTCTGGTCTCAAATACCTTATTGTGTCCATCGGACCACTTTCGGATATGGGCGGCGTTTTCGGGGTATGGGGGAGGATTCGCCTCCAACCGATATCTAACAAGTAAGAGCGTGCTAAGTTCGGTCAGGCCAAATCTTATATACCCTCCACCTTGGATCGCATTTGTTGAGTTCTATGCGCGGTACCTCTTTTTAGGCAAACAATGAATATTTAATAAGAACTGTTATGCTATTGGAGCTATATCATCGATATCCATTCGGACCATAAATGAATGCTGAACATTGTAGAAGTCATTGACTTAAAATGTCATGACGATCAAGAATATAAATACTTTATAGGGTCTTAGACGCATATTTCAAGGTGTTACAAACGGAATGACGAAATCAGTATACGCCAATCCTATAGTGGAGGGTATAAAAATTCCTTAATGAATTTGCTGACCCGGGGTACGTATGCTTACTATTTGCTAATTATGTCATTAGGCCATATGTCATACGCTACCTTGGTCACTTATGTTACATGTCAAAATGTATTGCCAATCAAATCGTGATATCAGGAGTATAAGCATGGAAGAAACTTCAACCAGAAACCGTAAAACTTCACTGTGAAGACGGATGCATTGACTTGCATATTTAACCAACATTTTACTTCGAGTGTAAGAAGGAGCCTTCTAAAATAATTCATTACTTAAACTTAATTTTTATGTAAACACATTTTGCCTCACACAAGTAAGCCAGCAAGCAAATAACAACGGCGATGAACGAGGAAAATTGCTCTCTCACGAAAAGTTTAGAAACATTCACACAGATACATTCAAAGAAATACAGAGACAGTTGGGCATACACCATGCACCATACCTTACCGAACATACCATCCATCCAAGCAAACATTTGAAATGAAATGCAAAACTCAGAAAGGCAGAAAATATTATGAAAAGAAAATGTGTATAAGAAAATGCAACAACAACAACAAGAACAACAGCAAGAAAGATGACAAGAACAATAATAACAACAACCACGAAAGCAATATCATATAATGCGGCGCAAATATTTCGCACAACGACAACATCGAACCTAGTAAACCAACCAACAAACAAATAAAACAAACCAATAGTCATGTCGTATAGTCAGTCATTCAGTCAGTCAAGACATTAAGACTGACGTTCGATGCGCTAGCTGGCTGGATGGCTGGCTTGCTGTTCGCTCGCTTATATTGGATTGGCAATAATAATAAAACCTGCATTTAAATAAACACGAACACAAGCCTTACGTCAACTGACTATTTTCCTTTGGTGGCAAAGTGTATGTGCCTGCGTGTGTGTGTGTGTGTGTGCACAAGTCGGTATTTCGTTCATTTTTTGTTCAAACAAAACATCGAAATATAAGATAATAAATGAATTGTAAATTGCAAATGTAAAACTGAACCAAGACTTAGGTGCAGAGGGGGTGAACTCAAAGGAGAAGCCCACAAACTTGAAGTATTAAAAGGAGGGAGCAGCAACAGACGCTGGCTGCAACAGCAGCTTCAAAATGATATTTATGCACATTTTTACAATAACGCTCCTCTTTATGGCTGCAGCAACTCGCTTCCGTTGTTGTAAGACGACAAGTACACGCACACTAGCACATCTCTCAAACTCAAAAATATGTTTGTTTTCCTCAGATCTCTTTTATGAACAGCCATGACAGCAGCGCTGTAGCCTTTACTGCAGACGCCAACCGCCATCTATGCTGTGTGTGCTGTAAGATTCATTTGTTTCCATCTTCCGCTGTTGTTGATTGCGCTGCAACTGCTTCGATTTTCTTAAAGTTGTAAATTTGTAACAGAGAGAGAGAGAGAGAGAGAGAGAGAGCACAGCACAAGGGGAAGTAAATGGGAAACAAACGAACATATTTATTCCAAATAGGCTGGCAGAGATAAATATTACGTTGTTTTTGTCGTCAGATTTAAAGAAGGTATAGAATGTAGGGTTACCAACTTTACAGAATCTTCGAGAACCACTCTTTCATGTGGGGGTATATTGTGCCAGTATTAATTGGGTGGGCATGGCTGGCATGATGAAATAGTCTGAGCGATGAATTCGTTTGATCCCGACAAGTCAACGGGACCGAATGGCGTACTATGTTGAAAAGGACAGGGCCGTATGATTTTTGAAAGCTTCTTTCATATGAGGGCATATTGCGGCAGTATTAATTGGGTGGGCATGGATGAAATGGTCAAATAGTCTGGGCGCTGAATTCGTTTGAAACCTACAAGTCAACGGGACCGAATGGCGTACTATGTTGCAAAGGACAGGGCCGTATGATTTTTGAAAGCTTCGTTTTACTGGACTACGTACCGACTGGGTGGCGAGACGTTGGGATGGTTTTCATCCCGAAGGCGGAGAAATCGATCCACTCTCTAGTCATAGACTACAGGCCAATAGGTCTCCCATCCTTAATTTTGAAGACCTAGAAGAGATTAATTTACACTTGTATTAGGGGCCGTCTCGGCTCTCACTGGTATGCGGCTGTTACATTCTTATACTAAGGTTCGCTCGGTCACAGTGCTGGTTGGGTACATCGAATTTTGGGTGTGGCCGACTTCACCTTGGCGGCATTCTTGGAAATAATGTAAAATTGGAGTCCATGCATAGCGCTCTAGTGGTTATGAGGGTCCTTCTCTTTTGGTTAATTGGCTTGATACGATCCTTAAAGCCTCAGTTAGGAAAATTGTGACCAGCGGAACTCAACAGAGGAGTTGTACTCCCTCTTTTTATACACACCACCATAGGATGGGGGTAAACTAATCTAGTCATTCCGTGTGTAACACCTCGAAATATTCGTCTAAGACCTCATAAAGTATATATATTCTTGATCGTCTCGACAATCTGGGTCGATCTAGCCATGTTCGTCCGTCCGTCTGTCGAAATCATGATAGAGATTGAACCCGTAAAGCTAGCCGCTTGAAATTTTGCACAGATACTTAATAACGATGTAGGTCGTTGGGGATTGTAAATGGGCCATATCGGTTCCGATTTAGATATAGCTCCCATATAAAACGTTCCCCAGATTTGACTTCTTGAGCTCATGGAAGCCGCAAATTTTATCCGATTTGGCTGAAATTTTACAAGTGGTGTTCCGTTATGAATTTCAACAATTGTGCCAAGTGCGGTCCGTATGGGTTTATAACCTGATATAGCTCCCATATAAACCGATCTCCCGATTTGACTTCTTGAGCCCTTGGAAAACGAAATTTAGCATGTAGTGTTCTGTTATAACTTCCAACATCCATGCCAAGTATGATCCATATCTTTTCATAACCTGATATAGCTGCCATATAAACGCATCTCCCGATTTGACTTCTTGCGCCTCTAGGGGGCGCAATTTTTATCCGAATTGACTGAAGTTTAGCATGTAGTGTTTTGCTATAACTTCCAAGAGTCGTGCCAAGTATGCCTTAAATCAGTCTATAACCTGATATAGCTTCCATATAAACCGATCGCTCGATTTGACTTTTTGAGCCTCTAGAGGGCGTAATTACTATCCGATATGGCTGAAACTTCGCACGTTACGTTTTTCTATGACTACCAACAGCCGTGCCAAGAATGGTCCAAAACGGTCTATAACTGGATTTAGCTACCATATAAACCGATCTCCCGATTGAACTTCTTGAGCTTCTAGAGGGCGTAACTATAATCCGATTTGTCTGAAATTATCCACGTTTTGTTATGACTTCCAATAGCCGTGTCAATTATGGTCGAAATCGGTCTATAATCCCATATAGCTCTTCTTGAGCTTCTAGAGGGCGTTACTATAAAACGGTATATTAACGGATTTAGCTACCATATAAACCGATCTCCCGATTGAACTTCTTGAGCTTCTAGAGGGCGTAACTATAATCCGATTTGTCTGAAATTTTCCACGTTTTGTTATGACTTCCAATAGCCGTCTCAAGTATGGTCGAAATCTGTCTATAATCCCATATAGCTCTTCTTGAGCTTCTAGAGGGCGTTACTATAAAACGGTATATTAACGGATTTAGCTACCATATAAACCGATCTCCCGATTGAACTTCTTGAGCTTCTAGAGGGCGTTACTATAATCCGATTTGTCTGAAATTGTCCACGTTTTGTTGTGATTTCCAATAGCCGTGTCAATCATGGTCGAAATCGGTCTATAATCCCATATAGCTCTTCTTGAGCCTCTAGAGGGCGCAATTATTATGAACGATGAATTGATATAGCTCCCACATATATGAAGAAGTTATTCAAAGAACTTGTCATATGCAATCCATGGTGGAGGATATTTAAAAATCGGTCTTATATACCCTAACGCTCTCTTATTTGCTTCTGTTATTCTCGCCTGTATTTCACCGCAGGCACTCAAGGACGTGGTAACCTTTGCTCGACGAAGCCCTCTTCCATAGCTAAGTTCAAATCTGCATTAAACCTCTAACCTATCAAACTAAACAAGAACACATCTTTAATTGTCAGTATCCTTTTTTTCTTGCACTTTTCTTAATCATTTTGCAAATGATGGCAACCCTGATCTAGGTAAATAGCCTATGAACAGCAAATGTAAAATCATAATGAAACAAATAATAAATTTTAACGAACGAAACGACCAGCTACTAATCTCCCAACTAAACTAGAACTAACTACACAGAGAAGTGAACAAACATTAAAACAAACTGGAGCTGGGGCTGAAACCAAAAGCACATCTTAAGCCCAGAGAGAGAGAGCAAGCGAGCGAGCTGTTCAGACAAAGTGAACAAACCACTTTGATTTGACAGGCTGGCAGCAGTAGGCAGCCAGAATCTAGCAAGCCGCCACAAAAGCTCAAAATACTTGTGTGCAAGACTGCAATGGTGGTAATGGTGGTGGAGAAGGGTTGCTTGGTTGTTTGGCTGGCTGGCTGGCTGGCCCAAGTGGGGAATTGGAAAATGGATGAGTATGATTATGATGCTAGAAGTTGCCCCGTTTCGTTTGCGTCGTTTCTATATGCGGTGCGGCATTGAAAATTTATTTTCGTTCAAAGGAATTTTTGTGTGTGCACAAATAGGTGAGTTAGTTGACTCGAGGAGTAGAGGTGAGTGAGTGAGGTTATATTTTTCGCTATTTTTGTTATTTCGTTACCCTGCCTATTTTCGATTGTACATTTCGTTTCAGCTTAGCTTCAGCTTCAGATGGATGGATCGGACCAGGCATGGTTTCGATTGCCTTGCCATTGGTATGGGTGTTTATTTGTTGTTGCTTTAGACTTGACTTGAGCTATGATTGTAGCAATGTTGTTGGTTGGTTGCTGGGTTTGTTGCTTTGTTTGTTTGTGCAAATGCCGGTATGTCAGAATGTCTATTTATATTTGGTCATATATCTTTGGCTTCTTTTCAAGTTCTTGAAAACTTGCATCTTGAACATTGAACCAGGGAGGACAGACAATGCTACAGAGCTGCTGCGGCATACAGCATCAGCACTATCCATGAAATGATTGTGAATTTTTACTGAATGTTTCCATTGCTCCTGCTGCCTGTTGTCATCTGTGTTGTTGGTGTTGCTCCTGTTGCGGTATTAAGCCAAACTTTATTCTTACCTAGCGTTCGCATAGATTGTCGTTCATTAAAGTCGGTATTTGAGTTGCGAAAAAAGCAGAACAAAAAAATACTCCTAACATAATAAAGTGTAAGAAAAGCAGCTCAGCAAATAACTTGTGCCATTACAATTCTAAACGCAAACGCAGAGGCAAATATTCATTCTTCGGGACATTCACATATGACTACCATATGCATAACTCTTAAGCAGCAGTGTATGGCAAGGAAGGAATTTTAAGACTGTCAGCGATTCTGGAAAATCCAGAATTGGTTTTCGTGTGGATTTCGGGTTTTGGAACATTGATTGTCGCAGAACAGGCAAAAAAAAAAATTGAGACCTTGTGATCTGCCGCTGGATTAAAAAAAAAATATTTAAATATTGGGTTGCCCAATAAGTAATTGCGGATTTTTTAAAAGAAAGTAAATGCATTTTTAATAAAACTTAGAATGAACTTTAATCAAATATACTTTTTTTACACTTTTTTTCTAAAGCAAGCCAAAAGTAACAGCTGATAACTGACAGAAGAAAGAATGCAATTACAGAGTCACAAGCTGTGAAAAAAATTGTCAACGCCGAAAAAAAAAAAATCCGCAATTACTTTTTGGGCAACCCAATATATGCATATTCGAGTACATACAAAATTACATCTTTCGCTGTTTTAGAACTTTGGACAAGAATTTTTGTGAGCTCTTCTTTACATGCATAGAATTTTGATTGTTTGTCATGAGGCTGCCTGTTTGAGGCCATGTACCATGAGTCTTCTCATGCCATCCTAGTTTGGCAGTAAAGCATGCCATAAGCAAACTTTGTTTATCTTAAGGAGTGTCCTGGCAAGAAAATTAGACAAAAATTCAGCGTTGGTTATTTCCTCACCAATGCTGGCAAATTGTGTGACAATTTCCCTTGAAAGAGATGGAAGTCTCTATGATTGAGCTAAAACCGAAATCGGATGGCCCTCATTGGTATGAGATGGGTGTTTGGGCTAATGGATTTCAACATTGCCGCATATTGGGTAGTGGAGAAGAGTATTGACCTAAACTGAATTATGGCTGGCCTATTCATAATCTGGGCTTTGCGGGTTTTTCCACCTTCTTGGTAAATGCCCGGCCGATACGGGATGACTATGAGCACCACACAGGCTCGAACTTTGAGCTCCGACTTGTGTGGTGCCCATCGTTATCGTCCACAGGTTGCGGATGGTGGAAAGCTCCGGAAAGCGGCAGCGGGCAGTCAGCGATTTTCGAGAGGAGAGTCTCAGTGAGAAGTCAGGTGGCACTGGCTCTTAATTAAATACTGATTGCCAATGATACTCGAGATGACAAAGCGAGTTATTGGCGCCTTCAAATAACCAATGGCCAACTACAGCGTCTGTTCCCAGGTTAGGGGCGGCTGGCGGCTGGCGGCGTGCGTCGGATCTTGGAGCAACCGGCTCGCCACAACGAGGGATACATGTGCAATCCCACAAAACCCATGCGGGTGGGGCGCTGGGACAGTAACCCGCCGCCGGAAAACGGAGAACTACTATGAGAAACAAAGGAATAGTAAAAACGGACCCCCCCAACGTTGACGACCCACGCAAACGAAAAAAGGACCATGATTTGCGGATCTGCACCTGGAATGTCCGCACTCTTTATAGTGAAGGTGCAGTATACGCGCTGGCGGATGTATTAGAGAAGTACAAGGCAGATATAACCGCCTTACAGGAAGTGCGATGGACTGGGAATGGCGTCACTACAACACCAAACGGTGACCAACTATACTATAGCTGCCATAACACGAGGCATGAATTTGGCTGCGGATTTGTGGTTAGTCGGAGACTGAAACACCTAGTCTCCAGCTTTACTCCGATGGATGAGGGGCTAGCCACAATCCGCATAAAAGCCAAATTCTTCAACATCAGCCTTATTTGTGCCCATGCCCCGACGGAAGACAAAGACGAGCAGACCAAGGATATTTTCTACGAGCGCCTAGAGAGAGAATATGACCGCTGCCCCGCCCATGATATTAAAATCGTTCTGGGAGATTTTAATGCGAAAATAGGGAAGGAAGACATTTTTGGTCCAACAGTCGGAAAGTTTAGCCTCCACGAGATAACGTCCAGTAATGGGTTGAGGCTGATAGATTTCGCCGCGACAAAAAACATGGTAGTTAGTAGCACCAGATTTCAACATAAAAATATCCACAAAGCTCGGCATGGCTGTCACCCGATCAAAACACGAAAAACCAAATTGATCACGTTGTGATTGATGGAAGGCATTCATCCAGCGTGTTAGATGTACGATCGATTGGTGGAGCGAATATAGATTCGGATCATTACCTTGTTGCAGCAAAGGTTCTGACACTGCACGGAAGCTGGACATTGAAAAGCTGCAGACACAACAAATGGCAAACTATTGCCCACTCTATGGAAAATGCCGCGAAATCCGTACTTGGGTACCGGAAGCCTCCTCCAAAAAACCCATGGTACGACCAAGAGTGTCAAGATGCTACTGAAGCCAAGAATGCGGCATATAGAGCAACCCTGCAATCAGTAGCAACGCGCCAGATGAAGGCGAGGTATCGGGAGAAAAGGAGAGAGTAGAAACGTCTATTCCGCAGAAAGAAAAAGGAAATGGAAAGACGTGAGTGCGAGCGAATTGAGATGTACAGGAGTCAGAATGAAGTCCGCAAATTCTACCAAAGAATTAAACACCAAACCGATGGCTTTGGTGCAGGCACATCCTCCTGCAGAGACAAAGAAGGAAATCTGGTAACTGACACAGACAACATGCTGAGGATATGGAAAGAACATTTTAACCAACTGCTAGTGTCCGATGTTTGCGGCGAAGAGGATACCGCACAACCAATCCCTGATGATGGTATAGAATGTTTACCTCCTAGTCACAATGAGGTCCAAGTAGCAGTGACCCGACAAAAGAGCAATAAGGCAGCAGGAGCCGACGGGTTACTCGCTGAACTATTTAAGACCGGAGGCGACACGCTGATAAGGCGTATGCATCAGCTTATCTGCGCAAACTGGCTAGAAGAACGCATACCCGATGATTGGAACCTCAGCATACTATGTCCCGTACACAAGAAAGGAGACAAGAGGAAATGTGCCAACTACAGAGGAATAAGTCTCCTCCCCATCGCATACAATATACTCTCGAGCGTACTGTGTGAAAGATTAAAACCTAAAGTCAATGAGACAATTGGGCCCTCTCAATGCGGCTTTAGACCAGGTAAATCCACCCCAGACCAGATATTCACACTGCGCCAAATCCTGGAAAAGACCCGAGAAGGACAAATCAATACCTACCATCTCTTTGTTGACTACAAAGCAGCCTTCGATACTCCTTTACGTTCAAAGGTATTTCAAGCCATGTCTGAGTTTGGTATCCCTGCAAAATTCATAAGACTCTGCAGGATGACACTTGCTGATCCACGTTCCTCAGTAAGAATAGGAAAGAATCTCTCCGAACCATTTAATACCAAACGAGGTTTCTGACAAGGAGACAGCCTCTCGTGTGATCTCTTTAATATCCTGCTGGAGAAGATTATACGAGATGCTGAAGTGAATAGATATGGCATACTAATCACAAGAGAGCACATGCTACTCACCTATGCCGACGATATCGATATCATAGGTCGGTCACCGGAAGTAGTAACTGCAGCCTTTGATAGAATCGAAAGAGAGTCAGTGAAAATGGGTCTGGCAGTAAATGGAGATAAGACGAAATGGATGGTTTCCACTCCCAAAAAGCCTTGCACAACCGAGCAGATAAAGAACATGGAGAAAGTTGGGAACCACAACTTTGAGATATTCAGTAACTTTATCTACCTCGGCACCGCCGTAACCGAAACGAATGACACCAGTTTTGATTTTAGAATGAGCGCAGAGGATCGAGGCGCTTGGAACGCTATTCTACGTTCGGTTAGTGGAAGAAATATTCTGTCATAGCCAATTAAAGTAAGTAAGTGGTAAATGCTTTGCAAGAAATCCTTCTGTAAATGGCTCTGCTTTGTAACCTCTCTCTCTCTGTAATCCTAATACATGACAATAGTAACTTGCCTTTTAATCTATGTATTCGTTCCATCTGATCCATGCTCATGGGCCTTCACCAAGCTTCTAGAAAAACATGTATGTCCTCAAACACTTTATCGAAACTTTTCTGATATGACGTGACAGAAGAATCCCATGGCAGCCGGTTGTACGTACCGGATTGACCCGATGTAATTCTTAATTGGCAAAGGCAGCCGACCCAGTGTACGTGTTGGTCCTTTTTTTCGGCATGGAAGAGGCACAATCCGTGGTGCCGAGAATGAAAAGAACCCCGGACCCTGGTTCTGTTCGATTTGACAGAACCGCCACCATTATCGGTTAGTATCGGTAAGGTGTAACCGGTGGATGCACGGGGGTATAGTCGCACTGAATATGTAGCAAGGTGCTGCGCGAACATAAAAAGCAGTGCGTGTATCTTACTTGCAATGGTCTCCGAGTAGGTTTTATGAGTCGGAAAAACATATTGGTTGCATTGATCCAGGAGACCATTCTGACCTACACCTTGCCTTCGATAAAACCAGGGTTCAGTCCTCTCCAGGGTCAACCTAAGGACCCAGGGTGAAAGTAGTGCGTGACAAGCGTCGTCGTCGGACTATGTGACCCCTCCGACCTCTCCTGTGCGGCAATATACACAACAGCAGCACCGCAGCCCCAATATTTTCGGGAAGTGTATCTTACTTGCAATGGTCTCCGAGTAGGTTTTATGAGTCGGAAAAACATATTGGTTGCATTGATCCAGGAGACCATTCTGACCTACACCTTGCCTTCGATAAAACCAGGGTTCAGTCCTCTCCAGGGTCAACCTAAGGACCCCAGGGTGATTAGGTTGAAGGGTGAGTAGGTTGTTGTCTTCGGCTCTTGTTTATGAGTGCTCGGCTGTAGAAGCGTGTCTTGGAGGATGGGTGGATTTAGCTCGAGAAAGAGGCCTTCGCAAATTCTAGGCCCCCCTTATTGTTACTTTTGGTCGGTGCAGTTGCCGATGGCAGGCGAACTTTTGGTGGGCGTTGAGGCGGGCTCGGTTGGTGTAATCTCGATGATGAAGCCTTCGCTAGTTCAAGGCCCCTTGGTGCTTTTGCGATTAATATTCGATCGGGAACTTTCGGTGGGCTTGGTAGAAGGCGACGGCAGTCGATTTATAGTTGATCGGAAACTTTCGGTGGGCTTCGGATGGTGTTTGCGATAGGTAGCGAGCATCTTGTTATCGGACTCCCGCTGGCGCTGGCCTGGCTGACCTCGGGATCGTCGTGTTCGGCTGGAGTCGGAAGACTGGTCGGCAAATACATTGACAGCAGGCGATTTACAGTGTATCAGAAACTTTTGGTGAGCGTTGAGGCTGGCTCAGTTGGTTTAATCTCGACGGTGAGACCTTCGCAAGTTCAAGTCCCCCTTGGTTCTTTTGGTCGGTGCAATCGCCGACAGCAGGCGATTTATAGTTGATCGGGAGCTTCTGGTGGGCGTTAAGGCGGGCTGGGGTGGTATAATCTCTATGGTGGGCCCTTGGAAAATTCAAGTCCCCCTTGGTGCTTTTGGTCGGTGTGGTTACCAACGGCAGACGATTTATAGTTGATCGGGAACTTTCGGTGGGCTTTATAGAAGGCGTCGGTTGTCGGTGCGGGCTTGGTGTTTGCGATAGGTAGCGAGCACCTTGTTGTCGGGCTCCCGTTGTGAGCTAAATGGACGCTGGTCTGGCTGGCCTCGGGATCGTCGTGTTCGGCGAATACGATGACGGCGTCTTATGTTTCGGTGGTAGGGAAAGGCAGATGAACTCTATACCTATAAAGATATAGTTTACATTCGGGATTTCATGTATCGCTACTACAAAGACTACGGAATAAACGATCTTTAGTAGGGGAGCATACGTGACAACAACTATCTACGGCCGGTAATTCTACCTAGAAATGCAACTAGTTGTGGATGCGAGCAAGACTCGAATGCAACTAGGCGCAAATGCAACTGGGTGCGGATACAAGCTAAGTGCGGATGCAGGCTAAGTGCGGATGCGAACTAAGCGCTGATGTAACTAGGTGCGGATGTAAGCTAAGTGCGGATGCGAACTAAGCGCGGATGCAATTGGGTGCGGATGCAACTGGGTGCGGATGCAACTGGGTGCGGATGCAACTGGGTGCGGATGCAAGCTAAGTGCTGACGCGAGATAAGGGCGGATGCAACGGGGTGCGGATGCAAGCAAAATGCGGATGCGAACTAAGCGCGGATCCAACTGGATGCTGATGCAAGTTAAGTCCGGGGCAAACACCTTGAGCTATGTCAGGACAAGTTGTTTCCATTGAGGACACTACCACTTATCTACTTAAGCCTGCCTTTCTCTGGAACCAGAGAGTTCACGATGATGGCAGCAAATACCCAACCTTAAGAGCACTAACGAAAACAGACTGATTGAGAATTATCACCAGTATTGGAAACAAATGCAAAGAATAAAATAACACAAAAAATCAGGCCAACACTCAATGGTCTCCACATTGATTGTTTGCACAACTCATTGGCGGAGTTGTCATGGGTATAACAGTGAAGACAAGCCGTGTGTATGTGTCGGATAGAATCGGTAGTAGGCAGTCATAAGCACAGACGAGGCAGGTTCGTTTGACGGAATGAAGAAAAATAAAATGACAGGTATCGGCAGAATAAATCATAGGACGGCAACGAGTATTCACAAGGCATGTGCGATTAGTAGAACGAGTGGTAAACTATGTACGGGCAAATGTAATTGATCACGTTACATACTCCAGCCTGTGTCAAATAAGGTTTAAATCGGTTCATAACCTGATATAGCTGCCATGTAAATTGGGTCTTGAATTCTTGAGCCCCTAGAGGGCGCAATTCTCGTCCGATTTAACTGAAATTTTGCACCTGGTGTTTTGGTATCACTTTCAACAGCTGTGCTAAATATGGTTCAAATCGGTTCATAACCTGATATAGCTGCCATATAAACCGATCTAGGATCTTGATCTGTTGAGCCTCTAGAGGGCGCAATTCTCATCCGATTTGGCATAAATTTTGTACAACGGCTTCTTTCATGACTTTCAACATACGTATCCAATATGGTCCCGATTTTGCTTTTTGAGCCCTACAAGGCGCAATTCTTATCCGAATGGGCTGAAATATTACCCAATGACTTCTACTATAGTCTTCAACATTCATATATATAACATGAAATAGCTCCAATAGCATAACAGTTCTTATTCATTATTCTTTGTTAGCCTAAAAAGAGATACCTCGCAAAGAACTCGACAAATGCGATCCATGGTGGAGGGTATATAAGATTCGGCCCGGCCGAACTTGGATCCATAACGAAAGTTATCGAAGGTTCGGTTCGCTTCCATGTTTCTTTTGTCAGTCCAGCTACCACACATAATATTTCGCTTTGATGAACACTTCGTTTTACCACGATTACTAAGAGTTCTGGGCAATCCCCATTCCGGATTCCAGATTATACCAGACTCTTTCATAGGAAGAAATAACTTCGTTTTGATGAAGCAGTGTGGAAAAAAGACTAGTTTATATGAAGACAATATCAATAAAAATGTGTAAGTACACATGTACAATACAAATCTTTCATATATAATAACCACATTTTATAATATTTTTTTCCAGAGCAATTTGTTTCATTTTTTAATGCATTGTTTTGCCATCGATCTCGATATGACACAGCAAGAGTCTGGGCGCAGGCAAGAGCGCAGCAAGTGAAATAACTCCAAAACAAGCACCAATATCGCCACAAGTTGCTGCTGTTGAGTTGCACTCGCAGGCTGCCATAGATCGAGGAGAGATATTAATGCTCGACCAAGTACAACGTACTGCTGCATTGCCATAGTAAAGATATATACAATAAGAAATGATTTTCTTATTATTAATTTTTCCCCATAAAGTCTGTTTTCTGTGATTGTTATGCGTATAAGTATGCATGTGTGAGTGTGTATGTACGATTGCTATTTGTAGTACATGCGGGTTTTTTTTTTAATGAAAACTTGTATAATTTTTTTTTATGAAATAAATTTTCAAAAAGAAAGACACAAGCATAAAAATGCAAAGACTACAACCAATAAATGCTCTTTTGTGTCTGTCTCTCTGTACTCGGCTACGCATTTATGGATTTTTATTTGAGCCTGTTTTACTGCATTGAATACGAATACGAAGATGATGTTGATGTTGATGCTGATGATCATCATATTGAATGCGTATGCTCAGCCCTAGTTGAAATGTATGAGTGTGCATTTTGCCTATGCGTGTGTTTTAGAGGTTATTGCAATCATAATAATAACAATAATAGCACCAGCAACAAGAACAACAAACACATTCAAGCATACACTATTTTCTTGGTTTTGTGTCTTCATCGTTCGATCTGCAAGATATGGTCGGCCTTTTGTTGTTGCTCTGTTGTTCGTATCTGCCGTAGAATCTTTTGTTTGCAATGATGAGATGTGAAACGAGCGTCGGTGAGTGTGTGTATAAGTTTTTAAAATGCGCAAATAGGTAAATTCGCCAGCGTTTGTGTATGTGTATCAGATTGTGAGTGCGTTGTTTTCTTCCAACCCAACCAACCGTGATTTAGATAAATTGAAACAAATTCTTTACAATTGTGAATTGTGTTTAAGTCTGTGGCTTTTTTTCTTATTCTCTATTTTGTGTTCTGTTCTGTTCTGTTCCATTCGCTGACGTTTATTGTTTTTTTTTGGTTTGTATATCATTGTTCAATTTAAATACTTTTGATGTGTCTTCTATGTAACAATCCAAAGAGAGAGGGGTGGGGGAGACGATCGCTAAATCACACAAATTGTTTCATGCATAACTTTTGTTGTTGGGTGGGGAGTAGTGTTGCCATTGATTTTGCATACATTTTTTGATTTTTTCTGCCCAAGCCTGGATGAGAAAGGAGGATATAGGGAAATAAACGAGGCCACCGTAGCGCACAGGTTAATATGTTGACTCTGAACGACTGGGTTCGAATCCTGGCGAGAGCAATCGCTATCGTTTAATCACACAAATTGTTTCATGCATAACTTTTGTTGTTGGGTGGGGAGTAGTGTTGCCATTTATTTTGCATACATTTTTTGGGAGGATATAGGGAAATAAACGAGACCACCGTAGCGCACAGGTTAAGATGTCCGTCTATGACTCTGAGCGACTGGGTTCGAATTCTGGCGGGAACAATACGAAAATTTTTCAGCGTCAGTTACCCCCTCCTAATGCTGCCGACATTTGTTAGCCATGTAAAAACTCCTCCCAAAAAGGTGGCGCACTGCGGCACGCCTTTCGGACCTGGCTATAAAAAAGGATGTCCCTTATCATTGAGTTTTAATTTGAATCGGACAGCTCCCATTAATATGTTAGAAATTTTAATGGGCAATTTTGCATTTCCCTACGACAGCCCGTTTCTGCTGTGCCTCCAACATACACAGAAAAAAAATCGCAAAAAAATTTTTAATATAAAATCGTTTCCAATTAAAAAATTAATTGATTCAATAATTTTTTCATTGAATATGAATTTTTTTTGTTACAATCATGATTGAAATTTTTTCAATGAATTGAATGAATTAATTTTTGAATCTGAACATTTTTTCAATCACAATCGTGATTGAAAATTTTGTAAAATTAATTTTCACTAAAATTTTAAAAGATGGTATAGTTTGCGCCCCTTCAAAATAGAGTATTTAATTTTTTTAATAAAAGAAGGGGGACGGACCCTCCCCCTTACTTTTTTTCAAAAACGGCAGATCTAGGAGATGCGCCGATTTAAGCAAAATTGTTTATGCTCCCTTATGGTAACCCATTGGTATAAAACTTTGGGGTCAAATAACCTGGGGAATGCCCCACCCCGAAATCCACTTTGGTGTAATAAAGCAGCTCCTTATTTTTTTCAGCGACCATATTCCCCTTCGGAAGCCACAGGCCCCTAATAAAGACTCAGCGGCCGTGCGTGCTTCCTTCATACCTTTTTCTATTTTGCCTTCCTCCTTAGAGTGCTGTCTGCATTCTCCATAGAAGGAGGGCTGGCTACGTCTTCCTTAACATTCTTGAAAGCAGGAAGTACTTTTTCAGCAGTTTCGCAGTGTTCTGTCCTTCGGGACAGCTGATTAACTTTCCAGCTTTTGTACAAGTGGTTGGAATGTCAGTTGTATCCCTAAGAACATCCCACATCTTTACCCGATTGCCTGCCGGTACACACTCTTCAGTTTCTTTCGTAGTGTCCCAGATAGCTTTCTCGTTCTTCTTGTGAGATTAGCAAAGCCATCGCTCGCTTCTGCTATCATCCCGCTCATCTCTCGATTTGGCTGCGATGACTATTCCATTAACGTTGTCGGAGTCTAAATCGGAAACACCACCTTCACTTAAAATCTGGGGATGAACTGCACATTCCTCTTAGCTTCCTCATTTGTAAGTCTGACCATAACCAATTATGCGCTTGAATCATTACTCTCTACTACAGGAGACAAAGCACCCACACCTGCAGGAAAGGCGGACAACACGCTACGCTCTGATACCACCAACGCAGCTGTTGCTTCTTAGGAGTCTATTCCTCCACTAGAAACAAACTCAGATCATCAAACGCCTATAGAATAGCATTTTCCTGTGTAAAAGGTAGCACCTATTCCGAGATGCAGATATTTTTTGAGGACCAATATAAAAACAGAACCAGTCCACTCAACGACTACAGCTAAAAAAAAATGGAGAAAGATTGCAACAACAGCACATTGCAACAAGTTCGGAGAACATGTTGTGTTGGCATAGGCGGGGCCTACAACTACTAAAAGACTAGAGACTTTCTGGATATCCGGTCCATAGACATACAAATAAAGTAAAAGGCAGCCACTGCCGCTATGAGACAGAGGGCGATGGGAGAATAGAGGGACGATATGAGCAGGTCATACAATGGCAGTATATTCGATGTGACGATATGAAACCTGGAAGGAAGGGAAAAGGGTTCGGATCGAATACCTGAGACGGCACTTGAGAACGAGTGCGCCTATGGGACAGTCTTAAACTGGCGAAACTCTGGTATTGCCATATGAAAGTTCATGCTACACAGATAGATCAAAACTGAAGAACACAATGGGCCTGGGGCTCTACATTGAGGACCCAGGGACTGAGATCTGTTTCCGTCTGTCTGACCAAAATACTGTCCTAAAGGCGAAGATCCGGGCGATCGCGGAATGCGTGAAGTGCTATTGGGTTAAAGCGAGGACGTTGAGCGTGAACATCTTTATGGACAGTAAACTGACCATCTGGGTTATAACAACCAGGGCCATAAGGTCCCAAACAGTGTTTTTGGAATCATTTATGAATCGGGCCATAGCGAAGTAAGGGAAAACAAAGAGGCAGACAAAATGGTTGTTGTTGCCACATCGTGGAGGAAGCGATCCTCGTCAAGCTCCTGCAGGTAAGCAACCTCGTTCCGGTCCAAAGGATCGCTGTGGAACAGGTGGCCATTGGTTATTTAAAGGCGCCAATAAATCGCCTTGTCATATCGAGCATCATAGGCACTCAGTATTTGTGCAGGAGCCGGTTACGCCCGTCCAATCACGGAGACTCTCCGCTTGATACCGCTGATTGTCCTCGACTACCGTTGGAGCTATTTCGTATGAAGCATTCCACTATCCGCAAACAGCTAAGCTTCTCGTGACAGCAATGAACACCACACAGATCGGACCTGAATTTTCCAGCCTGTGTGGTGCTTTCGGAGCGTTGCAGTCCGGGTTAAGGGAGTGGGCGACGTGGGAATAGTTAAACGGTCATTAGAAGGACAAAAATCCTATGGAGAGTTCCGGTTAATGAAAATTCGAGGCTATTACTGCAAGGAAATAAAAATGAGATCAGTATAGCTAGCGGTATCATAACAGGACACATGGCAGTAAGAACGCACTTATGCAGAATAGGTGCGGCAAGTGATAGCATATGTAGGAGATTTGAGGAAGAGTCTTTGGAGCATTTCGTATGACATTTACCAGGCTTTCGCGGGTAACAGACACCGACACTTAGGTGGGAACACAATACCGGAATTGAATCGACCTCAGGGCGTGGGATGAGATAGGCGAGAACAACGATGTTACTTTTTAGTATTTAGAGCGCAGAACAAGCCGAGGACGGGCTTAGGTATACCTATGTCCATAAAGAAATAGGGTGGATTAATTTCCGCATTCGCTTTTCAACCTAACCTAACATAATTTTTTTTTTCAATTTTTAATCGAATTTCTATTAAACCAAATGTTGCCAGCATTTATTACAAAATCAATATCTTATAAAAAAGTCTCTAAGAACCTATACCATTAATGTCATCAACCAAAAAACTTAACAATGCAATCTCTGCAGTAGAATATTTTTCAAACTCATTTTTGTGAAATAAAAACACCTTTAGCTTCACAGCCCCGACGATAACGACAAAAGATTTTAATGAAAATCAATTGAAATCAAAAACACACACTGCTGTAAGCCCTCTTTCTGCGGAGTGCTTTTAATTATATTGTTTTTGTTCTGGGGCACAACACCAACAAGCTGGCATACAACATCGACATGTTGCTACAACATGCTAGAATCATTGACGTCTATTGGTGATTTTTCTTAAAGCACAAGAAACCACTACAACAACAACAATGCTAAGAATAAAAGACGACAGCAAATCTTACAAGAAAACTCAAGAGGAAAAATTTAAGTAAAAACAAATAGTGAGTGTGTATGTGTGTTTGGGTGAATTGGGTTTTTGAGAATTTATTATTACCGCCGTTATTGCTGTGGCAGCGCAGTCACTGTTTATTGGTTTTGCTTACGCTGATGGTTTGTGTCAAAGAGGGTGAGAAAAGAAAAGAGTTGGCATTAGAGCGAAATACAGCATGGCCAGTGACAAAAGTTAAAGACACAACATGATTGAGTTGCTTACGATAATTCGTTTTTCCTTTTATTCCAACTTTCGGTTGCAAAGAAACAAAGCAAAATACGAAAAATGTTCGAACGAATGCCCGAATCAAAACAGAATAACCCGAAAATGTTGCAACCCTCAATGTGATTCCAATTGGAATACATGGAAAATGTTGTGTCTTTAACGCATGTTATTTTACGGTACGGGGAAGACAAAGCAGAAACCCTCTCTTGTATTATCTCACCCTCTTTGGTTTGTGTGCTGCCAAAACTAAACACACACACTTTCAAGCATAGCAATGGCGCGCAGCACAAGACCAAGCAACAAATGGGAAGTAAAGTGAAACAACAACTTCCCTTCATGGCTGAGAGCCTGGTTCTTTCTCTGACAAACGTGAAGCAGCGCAATGACAATTTATGACCATACACTATTATTGTTGTTGTTATTGTTTCTGCTACTACTACCACCACCACCAGTTTTCTTATAATTCATATAAAGTGTTAGTTTGTTTCTTTCTTTCTGTTTGGTTAAAATTCAGCCAGAAAAGTTTACCTACCCATAACCCCAACGTAACCTTAAATAACATCATAGGACAAATAATAAAAACAAAAGTGCTGAGTAGAGAAAGGAGGAGAGAACTTTCTGAACTTTGTACCCATGTACATATACATATGTATGTATTATAATAAAGTTTATTGAAATAAATACAAATTGAGTATAAATGAATCTTTTTACTGCACACACTAGATGGAGTGTGCAGAAATATCAACATTTGCCTTTGGGTGGATTTGATCCCAAATTTTTGAGCTACTCATTCATTGTAAAACAGAACTTTGCAGATATCTTCCTTAACTTGATCTTTTTTTTCCATTCAATTTTCACTAATCCTTATTGGTGTAAACCCTTAGGTATATTTTCAAGCGACTGTCTACACCACTGGAACTCAGTCCATATATTTGTAGTTTTTTTTTAGTACTCTTAATCGTTTTAATGTCGACGTATAGCTCCAATAGCTCTTGGATCGGTAAGTATGGAAGCATATCGAAGGAGCTTACAAGTAACCGGAAACCGTTTTATAGACGAATCAGAGTGATTGTCCTCCATTCCATTTATTTTCGACATCGACAAACAGAGGCGACTGTTAAGAATTTTAACTAAACATACGTGGGCGGTTCGGAAACTTTTTAGCCTAGCACAAAAAGCGCAGTATAAACAGAAAAAAGTTAAGTGTTTTGGAAACTTCCATCTCTGCTGTGAACACATGTTAAATTTTGTTTCGATCTAGCAACTCCTTCATATAGAAACAGGTGTTCACAAAAGGCATCAGCGATTTTTTTTACAATGGAAAAATTAGAAATGCATGGTGCCATTAAATATTTACATAAAAAAGGTTTATCGGGACAAGAAATTCATAATGATATGGTGAATGTGTTAGGTGAAAGAGCTCCTTGTTCTTCTTGTAGCAGTTTGTTGTGTTCTATCTGTCGTCTGCTTGATTCTGTTGAGTGTCAAGACCCAGGAACTCTGCGACTAAGATGGGGTGCATCCACAGGGATCTGGGTCTGAGTCGAGTGGGTCTGGCTGGGCAGTTAAACTGGTGACGTGTATCGTGCGGTCCCTGGTTACAATCGGGACAAACATCTTGCACGTCGGCATCAATCCTTGCTCTGAAGGAGTTGAGGCGGCTGCATCTGCCGGGACGTAATTGAGCCAGAACTACTCTGGTTTGCCGGGGGAGGTCAATGTCTACAGGTACAATGGGAGACGGTCGTTCTCATTCACATTCACCCGGTAGCCATTTACCGCATCTGTTACAGTGTCTGCATGAATGTTGTCTAAACCTGCTTGATATGCCGCTTGATCTAGAGGTTCTCTCTGCTAGCGTTGAACCTCACGATCTAGATCATGTAGATCTACCTTAAGGCTTCTGGGCGGTGGATATCTATCCACAAGATGATGATTTGGATGGTCTCTGCTATAACAGTCGAAAAGGTATTGCTTAGACAGCATGTAGTTGTCTTCGCACTGGTAATATCTTTGTCTACTGATGGAGGTGGTCTACATGAGAACTGAGGAGACAATCTATCGCAATTCGGAGGGCGGCATTCTGACAGATCTGAATATTATTCCACTGCGTTTCACAAAGCTGAGGAGACCACACAGGCTCTGCATAACTCACCACAGACCGGCCAATTGCTTTGTACGTGGTCAACAAGGTTTCTTTGTCTGCATCCCAAGTAGTGCCAGCAAGGGACTTAGGGACCCTGTTTCTACTTTTGACTTTATTGCAAATTGCTGTCACATGTGGGGAGAATGTGCAAGAGCTGTCAAATGTGACGCCAAGTATTTTAGGACACTTTCAGGTCGAAATCATTTCTCCATCGACCATCACAGTCAGCTCAGTATTCACCTCACGCGTATTTGTAGTGAACAGTGTGGCTGAAGATTTGGTGGCGGATACCTTCAGATTTCTTGCAGCGAAATATGAGGCAAGCTCGTTGAGGTAGACGTTCAACCTATCGCAGATGTCATCAATGGGTGGGGGGCCTGATGCCATGATCGTACAATCGTCCGCATATGATACGATCTATGCCGTCTGGAGGGAGTGGGATGGAGGATAGGTAGAGGTTAAACAGTGCCGGAGATATCACCCCACCTTGGGGAACTCCCTGTTTCACTCTACGGTGCATCGACTTTACATTTCAGGCCTGGCTAAAAGGACGTATTGGCGATGCCATCAAATAGTTTGGCAGGGCTGATCGTGTCGAATGCCTTCTATATGTCCAGTCCCGCAAGGACCGTCCTATCACATGGCCTAGGCTGATTGAAGCCACGGCAAATGTGTGCCGTGATGGCATGCAAAGCTGTTGTTGTGCTATGCAGTCTTCGAAATCCATGTTGATGCTCGGTGAATGGAAATTCTCTTACGAGGCTCGTGAGGAGTAATAAAGACGCTCTTAGCTACTGGTGAGAGAAGGCAGATCGGTCTGTACGACTCCCCCAAATTCGGGTCCTTACCAGGCTTCATTAGCGGGATCACTCTGCCCATTTTCCAGACATCGGGAGCAATAAGAGTGTTCAAAAACAGCTTGACAGGCAATTGTAAAGCGGGCGAGCTTGGGAGACTAGGAACTACCTTACACATTCCAGGGAAACTGGAATCTGTGGATATGCCTCTAGCGACATGTAAGCTACAACTTCTACAACTTCAGGCCCGAAGGACAACGAATGATAGATGATCACAAAGAGGGGGCTGTGAGCATTCCAAAATTATGTGGCCTAATCTACACTTAAAGAAGTCTAACGCTTTGCTGTCACTGGCAAGAACAGACGCCTCAGTCATTGTGTCCGTCATGACAGGTCACTGTCTAATCGGAAAACATGCTGACCAACTGAAGGTATGCATCAACGACTTTTGCAGAAGCTGTGAGGACATCAAAGAAGAAGAGACTATACAACACCTTCTGGGTGTGTCCCGCACTGGCAGGCAGAAGGAGTTCTACTTTAGGTTCTCATTTTATAGAGAACCTGTCTGTTTTATCGGATGTGAACATTCGTAAGTTGTTGGGCTTTTTAAAGCGATCTGGATCAACGTTAGGAACTAGAAGGCATCTTTCTTCTCCTGTTCCTGTGGTATTACAATGGACGAAAACGTCTAAGTGAGTCTGATGGCATAGCCTGATTATCCAAAAAAAAAAAAAAAAACGGGTGCGTTGGTCAAAACTATCACAGTTGTCAAACAATCTATTGAAGGATTGCAACAGATGGTAGGATCGACTTCTATTATTGTTCTTTGGCTGGTTTTCCTGCTATTTTGACCTAATCCTACTAAGGTGGTAGACACAGAAAACAGTTATCAGGGATTCAGGTTCAGTATAACAGTTAGTTAGTTACTGCTTTCACAAGCTGTGAAAAAATTTGTCAACGCCGACTATTTCAAAAATCCGCAATTACTTTTTGGGCAACCCAATATTTTTAAATTATCACAAACTCAAAAAACAATGTAGAGGAAGCGCAAATTTTGAAATTATTGAATTCGATTTTATGGCTGACAAGCTCTCAGTTCCACTTTTTCCACCTCTCATGTATAAGCTACACTTTACTGTCTACCCCTCTCGCCCATATGTTCTGTTTGTGTGTTATATTCACCGCACTACGAAAATGGATGAACAATGGTTATCTATAACAAATTCATATTAATAATGATGAACAATTTTTATATGGTTTCATTGTATTTAATATTCTATTGTTGTTTCTCTTCGTTTCATTTCCACACAATCCAATTCAATTTACATTTACAAATCCTACAATGGTTGTTGTTGTCTTGTGCGCATTATTGTTATTTAATTTGTTAATTTTTTTTTGCTTTTATTTATTTCTTTATTTCGTATAGTGTGTGTGTGGCTGTGTTTGTTTTTCCATTTATTTCCTTATTTTTATATATTTTTTTTAATGAAAAAGTTTAGTTTTAGCTTAGCTTTTCCAGATACAATAAATGGAGATAAACAAGTAAAAAGGCATTAAGTTCGGCCGGGCCGAACTTTGGATACCCACCACCTCGGGTGTATATGTAACCCCGTTTCGCCACAATCTGGTGAAAATTGGATAACCTATGCACCCAAATTCGGCACGGACATTGAGTGGTCTAATAAATATAAGTCATTGTTGAATTTTGTATTTCAAATTTCAACAAAATCGGGTAATAAATAAAGCTTTTATGAGCTTCAGACCCTTAACCGGCATATCGATCTATATGACAGCTATGTCTAAATACAGTCCGATCTTTACCATATTTGGGTCGAATGACGGGTGGCCTAAAACTACTCAATGTTTCAAATTTCAGCGAAATCGGTTAAAAAATAAAGCTTTTTATGGGCTTCAGACCCTTTATCTGGAGATCGGTCAATATGGCAGCTATATCTAAATATAGTCCGATCTTTACCATATTTGGGTCCTATGTTGGGAGACGTAAAACCACTCACTGTTGCAAATTTCAGCGAAATCGGTTAAAAAATAAATCTTTTATGGGCTTCAGACCATTTATCTGGAGATCGGTCTACATGGCAAATATATCTAAATATAGCCCGATCTGTACCATATTTGGGGCCTATGTTGGGAGACGTAAAACCACTCACTGTTGCAAATTTCAGCGAAATCGGTTAAAAAATAAATCTTTTATGGGCTTCAGACCATTTATCTGGAGATCGGTCTACATGGCAAATATATCTAAGTATAGTCCGATTTGTACCATATTTGGGTCGGATGTTGAGAGGATTAAAACTGCGCACTATTCCAAAATGCAGCAAAATCGGGTAAAAAAATAAAGTTTTTATGACCATCAGACCCCTTATCGGGAGATCGGTCTACATGGCAGCTATATCTAAATTTGAACCGATCTAACCCATATTTAGGTAAGATTTCGGGAGGCTTCAATTAACTCACTGTTGCAAAATTCAGCAAAATCGGGTAAAAAATTTAAGTTTTTATGACCATCAGACCCCTTATCATGAGATCGGTCTACATGGCAGCTATATCTAAATTTGAACCGATCTAATCCATATTTAGGTAAGATGTCGGGAGGCTTCAATTAATTTACTGTTGCAAATTTCAGCAAAATCGGATAAAAAATAAAGTTTTTATGACCATCAGACCCCTTATCGGGAGATCGGTTTATATGGCAGCTATATCTAAATTTCGACTGATCTAATCCATATTTAGGTAAGATGTCGGGAGGCTTAAAATAACTCACTGTTGCAAATTTCTGCGAAATCGGATAATAAATAAAGCTTTTATGGTCTTCGGACCCTTTATCGGGATATCGGTCTATATGGTAGCTATATCTAAATATAGTCCGATGTGAACCATATTCGGCTCAGTTGTCGGGAAGCCTTAAACTACTCACTGTTTCAAATTTCAGCAAAATCGGATGAAAAATTAAGTTTTTATGGGCATTAGACCATTTATCGGAAAATCGGTCTATATAGCAGATATATCCAAATATGGTTCGATTTGGCTCGTTCAAGAACTTAACCAGCGTGCATCAAAGAGACGTATCTGTGCCAAATTACAGCTCAGTATCTCAATTTTTGATGGCTCTAGAGTGATACAACAGACGGACGGACAGACACACGGACATCGTTAAATCGTCCTAAAAATTTACGGCGATCCGAAATATATTGGGTTGCCCAAAAAGTAATTGCGGATTTTTCATATAGTTGGCGTTGACAAATTTTTTCACAGCTTGTGACTCTGTAATTGCATTCTTTCTTCTGTCAGTTATCAGCTGTTACTTTGAGCTTGCTTTAGAAAAAAAAATCCGCAATTACTTTTTGGGCAACCCAATATATAGTTTGTATATATATCATTTGTAATGGTTATCGTCCATTATGATACCACACAGGAGAAGGAAGATGCCTTCTAGTTCCTACCGTTGAACCATCCAGTTCGCTTTAAAAGGCACAACAACTTGGGAATGTTCACATCCTTCTTTGTCAGAACACAAACAAAAGTCAAACAACAACGCACAATAAAGACAATGGTATGAAAGCAGAGTTTATTCGGCCCATTTCGTGAGCATTTAATTGCATTTAATTGCACATGTACAATTAAAATTGTGCGAAATTTATTCTGATGCAGCGACATGTCGCTACTATTTTGCTCATAGAACTACAATAAGTGCCACTTGTACAGAATGTGTTCGAATTATCTTCGCCACCATTTTTTTTTTGGTGCGTTTTGGCAGTTGTTCGTGTGAAAAGTCGAAATCTGTACTAGGCTTGAAGACCAAAACAGAATGAGCGCGTTATATTTTGTTTTTGCAACTTTTCACACAAATCCCATAAAAGCAACCGGGATAAGTTAAACAAATGCTCAACTTTTTTCAACGCGACGCTCCTCAACGCGCTTATTCTCTTTAGGCCTTAAAGGCCTTATCACACTATAGTTCTGTTCGCGTACTTTTCCAGTAACAATTTGCAGGAGCAACTATGGAGATAAACCTAAGCCAGAAACCGTCTTGTTGTGCGCTATAAATACCAAAAAGTAGCCTCGAAATATTGAGGAGTTCCGTACTACATACCTAGCAAATCCTTAATTGTTCCCCATTCTACGCCCCTTAGGGTTGGTATTCTATTCTGCTTTCGGAATAGCCGCTGAAATTTGTAATTGTTCTTCGAGCGGAATTTGACAGCAATCAAATATTTTTATTTCTATACCAAAATACGATTTTTTATCTACACTTATTGTTTTCTCTATTTTATATATTTTTTCTCAAACAAATAAAGAAAAATGAACCATTGAAACCAATAAAACAAACAAAATTATGCCGGCAGTAGTTTCAAGTGTTGCCACTATAAAAGTTTTTTTTTTGTCATTTTCCTTACTGTAAACAGAGTACTACTTTTCCGCCTATTTTCACCCAACGTTTCGCCGACGTTTTTTTTTATATAGTGTTTGACAGCATTTTGCTGTTTGACGATTGAAAAGCTGAACAGAATACTCAGCTTAAGTCTGTGTCCATTAGCCACTTAAGCCGGGTAATGACAAAGGAACTGCTCCAACGTTTCATCATCTTCCCCACATGCCCTACACATGCGTTCACTTGTTGCACCTATTCTACATAAGTGGGCTCGTAGTTCTATATGTCCTTTAGGTAACAGCCTCGTCTTTTCACGATCCGGATCCCCCGATATGTTTTTCGTCGTCATACCGATCGATTTACTGTTCCACATTGCTTCTAGCATGTTCGACGCCCACGCTCCTAATTCGGACTGTTTCGACCCAAAAGGCTTCGTACTAATCACGTTTATTGACGACAGTACTCTACCCTTCACGGCCAACTCAGCTGCTCCTGCTCCAATCAGTCAATCTTGCCGTCCTTAGAGGAGGCTTTAATCCCCTTCTTAAACTCCAAGACTGTTCGTGACCTTACCTTCCTGGTTGTTACAGCCCTCATGAGCAGTTTACAGTCCATAAAGATGTTTACAATCGACGTCCTCGCGTTGACACCATACCACCTCATGCATTCTGTGGTGGCCCACATCGCCGCCTGCCGGACCGTATTATGGACAAGCAGTCGGAAACATATCTCAGTCCTTGGGTTCTCAATGATTGTCGGTGCTAAAGACGATTTTGCACAAGGATCTGCTACCCTATCAGTCAGTCGCTATCTATGTTAGCAGTCAGCTGACGCTAAAGCTTCCAAGCTTGTAGGGAAGAAACATTTCCTCAGGACCATAGTAGGTGCTATGCTTAAAAACGAGAAGGCGATGTTGTTGTTGTTCTTATCGTAGGCATGTTTATATTCGGAGGTAGCGATCCTCGTCAAGCGTCGATCGCCGCGAGAACATAATGGTCATTGGTTAGGTGCCAATAACTCACCTTATCATAACGACCATCATGGGCACTCAGTATTTAAGCCACAGCCAGCAGACCTCTCACAGAGACTGTACGTACACGGAGCATGCAGCTGAGCTTCTCGTGATGATGTTGAACACCAAACAAAACGCCACACAATTTCCCATTGTCGATTATTTTATTTATTTCCCAGTTCTCTTACCATTCTGAGCTATTGTGGGGCTCAACAATTCTTTTCACATATTTTTTACTAATCACACACTTTTTTCACTTTCTTTATACATATGACAACTAATTTCTAATCGTGCACAAGTTCAGTAGTCCTTTGGCCATAACATAGAGTAACTCATGCAAAATGAAGGCTATAACGCCAAGTTATTTGTAAGTGAAACCAACTTTCCAACAACTTACCAATTTATTGATAAAGGTACTGTTTTAAATTTTACCACTATGTCATATTTGTATTATATGTTTCGACACAGTATTTAATTAGTTTCATTCCTTTTTTTACTAATACGAACTAATGTAAGCAATTGATGCAGTGAAGAAAACGAGAAGAATGAAAGAGAAAATTTAAAAAAAAAAGTTAGCTTTTCACCTTCCTGTACCTTTTTTAAGTATACCCTGTCTCAATCTCCTCCATTTGAAAACGGCCTATGCAGTAAAGATAATTTGTACGATATTTCCAAAAATCCCATATTTTACTCACATTTGACTGTAAATTTCTCATCGGTTAAGTACATAGAGCTAAAAAGATTCGATCGATTTTCCATTTACATAATATTGTTTTCTTTTTTTAATAAAAATGATTTTATGAAAGAAATTCAACAAACAAATTAAACGTCCACATATCTCATCGTGCAAGCGAACCATACTTTGCGGCCCAGATCTGTCAAATATGTGTAATTTCATATAACCATCTGGTAACATTTGTCAATCAACAAATGGCCCTTGACACATTATTTTGTGAACGTACAAAGTTTTATATATTTAATATTTTTAACAATAGTGTCAGCATTTACATTTTCAACAGCAAAAACAATCAACTCCCAATGTAAGTACCATACAATTCATATATACGATATATAGTTTTAGTAAGAGAGATGTCTTCATTCATTTGAAAAAGCATGGAAGTTGTATTATGGGAAATGTAAACAAAACAGCTACAAACATGCACACATGTGTATAGTAAGCCCGCAGCGTTGTGCAAGAAAAGTACTCTCGTGGAAGAAACGCAATTTACTATTAATTAGAGATTGACAAATAACTAGAAAGTTTTGTAGATTTTAAAAAGAACAAGAAATATATATTCCCAAACGCGCAATAAAAAGTATAAACAAATATTTAATATTTTGAATGAACTATTGAATGCGACACCCTCTTTTTTCGCATTTGCTATTGTAGTATAACAACCCTGCTTTTGTCACTGGCAATTTCCAATGAAATGACGTTTGCGCAGTTTTTGCCACTTTCCAATAAGATGTTGGAAATTTTTTTCTATTGATTAGTTGAAGTTATGTCGCTTTTTATTGTTTACTCTCAAAGTTTTTTGTTAAATTTTGTGTAAAAAACCTTTGTGAAATCCAGTAAATAACGAAAATTTTGGACAAGAAGTGCTACGAGATTTTGCTAGAATAAAAACGAGTATAGAAATAAAGATGCAAGTTAAAGGAGCGCGAATCTTGTAAAGTGAGTGTGTGAGTGAAAAAAAAGTGAAAAAACAGAAACAGCGATTGATACAACATCATCGCCAAACCACCACTACAGATGTCCACAGGAGTGGGAGGTGGAGGGAGCATAACGACAGATCATCATAGCCGCCTGTATTTTCTGAACTCACCCACGGCACCACTGTCCGCACGCGACCCCTTCTTAATCAAACCCGAATACCTCAACTATGATAATCCCATGCATCATCTGTACCCAAGCAATCGGGGGCTTATAGACTACAATAATTATACGGTAACAGCAGCGGCAGTAAATGCAGCGGCAGCCGCCTCAGCGAACACCAACAGCAGCAACAATAACACCAATAACAATACATCATCTGCCTCCACCACCAATACCAATAATAACTCCACCGCCGCTGCTGCCGCCGCTGTTGCTGCGAATCCAACTGTAGTGGCAGCTGTAGCCCTTAATTTGGAGAATACCTTTCATCATCAGGCCCAGCAAGTGGTCCAGCAGCAGCAACAACAATTGCAAACAACAAACACCCAACACGTCGCCAACGCCGCCACCACCACAGCCACACATCCGCTGCACCATACCCTCAGCACACCCCCAACACAGTCAACACGCGCTCAAAAAGCCGCCCGTCGCCGCAGTAACGAATCACCCGAGGCCCGCCAACGAAGACTGGAGCGCAACGCCGCAAGGATGCGCGAGAAACGCGCCAAAGAATCTGAAGCTGAGTATCGCTTACGTCTGGCCAAGAATGCCGAGGCGAATCGTATACGTCGTCAGAATGAAAATGAAGTACAAAGAACCTTAAGACTGATGAAAAATGCAGCTCGTCAACGATTACGACGGGCCAGTGAAACGCCCGAAGAGAGAAAAAAGCGTTTGGCCAAGGCAGCTGAGCGTATGCGTGTAGCCCGTGCCAAACAACCCAAAATACCCAAGCCGCCGCTGGAGGATCGTCTTAAGGGCTACTAAAAGAGACACACGTCGACGTCAAAGCCACCCGCAAAACGCAGCGCCACAATAACAACTATTACATCAACATCATCATCATCCAACAGTAACTTTTAAACTTTTCTTCTTCTTCTGCCCAGGCAATCAGAGACCAGGACAAAGATTAGGCGGCTCATATTACATACACAATATGTCGCAATATGAGGTAGTACTACCAGTGGGGGGAAGTTAAGAGGAGTCAGACTCTGTCAGATGACGATGATGACGACGATGACACGACAGGCAGAAAGAACAATACAGCTAAACATAATATTTAAAACAAAAACAAAAACAATAACATTAAACACACAAAATCTACACTCAGAGAAGAAACAAAACACCAGCACATTAGAAATTATAGGCACCACCACCACCACCACCCCCCCAAATCCACAACCCTCAAAAACTACCCACACCATTACTCTGCTAATTATTTTTGGGTCCCTTTTTTGACCTGTTTTTAAAAGTTTTAGTCATTGTGGAAAATTTTTCAAGACATTTACTAACATCCCATGTTGGCTGTATGTCATGGGGGATGGCAGTTTTAACTAATCCGCAATCTTGTAATCCCCCATATGGCACATACAGTACACACATACATACACGATGTAATTTTCAGGAATTTATTGAATCCTGTTTCTAATTTGTAATTCTAAACATCCACAACTCGAAAAGGGAAGGTGGAAGGCATGATTTCACATCGACTTTTTTCAAATATGTCCCCAATTGACGAACTCTTCGAAAGCTAAGAATTGTTCTTTTTTCATTTAATTTATATGGAGTTCATATTGTTTCACTTCTATTTTCTAATAATCACAAAAGTACAGAAGATAATAATGTTTAGTTTTTGAAGAAAGAGAGCGAGAGAGAGAGCGAGAGAGAGAGAGAGAAAGGAGAAGGCTAAAGTTTACATGATTGGAGAAAACGGCAAAAAAAAATCAAAATCTACCGAAAAACGCTTTTTTCATTCTGTTGGAGCGTACTTAACAAGAGACACAAAAAGATGTGGGCGATGGGGGCTAAACAAACGACCATCATTAACGAAAGGCATGCACTAAAAGTCGATTGATTGATCGAACAACACAAAGCGTTACTCACTCTGAATATAAAAGAAAAGTTTGTGTGTGTGTGTGTGTGTGGTTTCATTGTCGTTTTCGTTGACGAGCTGCATCTTTCATCAGCTTTAAGGTTCAGAGTTTTTTCTACATTTCTAAAGAGAGCCAGCCGCCTTCCTGACTTATAGCGATAATGGAAAATATCATCTACCTGCTAAGGGCCGGTAGATGTGGTTTCACCACAACTAAAACTAAACTTAAATCTATTCTAAAATATTGATATATAAATTAAAACCTAATGGATTTCTGTATGAATCCCAAAAACATATATAAAATATTTTAACATTTTCTACATATTTTTTTTCTTCTTGAACGAAATCCTTGGACATTGTATAGCACTCGAGAGCAGAGTATTTTTAAAAGAAGACTCGGAATTGTTGCTAAGGTAGCCTAAAACGGTGATATGTTTTGTTCTAATGGTAGTGTCTCAAGGATCACAAATCAATAATTTAATTATATATTTTTTAACTCTGCTTTGAAGGATCTTTCATGGTTATTGGTCACAGGGGTCTTCATGCAAACTTGAGGAGTAGGATATTTTAGGGAATGTACAATGCCTTTGATTTTAAGGGATTTTATATAAAAGCTGGAATTTTCCGAATTATTTTTTAATATGCTTAGGATTATTAGTTATATATATAAGGCTCTCCTTTCAACTAAACTTCAATCTACTTGGTTGTAGTATCGGTTACGTTTCTTAAGTATTTGCTGTAAAAATAAAGTACATTGTAGTTGAGCAGAGCTTGAATCCTTTATCACCCAATCCCATGGTAGCCGGTTGTACGTACCGGATTGACTCGATGGACTTCTCCATTGGCAAGGGCTGCCGTCTCAGTGAACAACACACTGCTACAACACCACCAACAACAACAACAACATCACCAATTGCTGTAGGGGAATTTTTTTCTGTAAATGGAAGTTCTTGGGAAAACATAGGCCATACGATGGTTACAAAAATAGGTCCATAGCATAGAGTATAGGAGAAACAAACTCATTTCATATTAGATCGACTGATTGGGTACCAGCAATGATTCGCGTTTAATCCCGGTACTTAAAAACACTAAAGCGGCACTTATTTCTTATTTTTACCATGTAACTACTAGAATTTTAGGTAATCTTATCTGTTGTTTTGCAAAGTAATGGCAAATATGCAACTGCAAACTAACCCATAAACATTCCATTAAGGAACTGGGGCAAACTTCTCACAATTCAATGAGTGCTGTCCGATTCAATTTTAATCTCAATGATAAGGGAACTCCTCTTTATAGCCGAGTGCTAACGGTGTGCCGCAGAGCGACACCTCTTTGTGGAGAAGTTTTTACATGGTAAAGTACCTCACAAATGTTGCCAATGGCAAATCTTAATCTATTTTAAATCGTATAGGACTAAAGATAAATCGAGATTAATTTTGTGGCTGGAGCCAAACAAATATTTAAAAAAAATATTCCGGAGATATTAACCTTTGTTGTAGCCACATTTGTGTGCAATTCTCGTCCAGCTCCAAAGGGCCGATTGCCGCGGGAACGTTAGGGCCATTGATTTTTTAAATGCGCCATTAACTCCCCTTGTCATATTGAGAATCATAGGTACGAAGTATTTGTGCAAGAGCCGGTGCCGCCCGGCCTCTCACTCAGACCCTCCCCTCGATACCGCTGATTATCATCGACTGCAATTGCAGCTACTCCGTATGCAGCATTCCACTATCCGCAACTTGTGGACGCGCCCGATGGCTCGCAGCTAAGCTTATCGTGACAGCAATGAACACCACACAGATCGGGGCTCAACGGTGCAGCCTGCGTGGTGCTCATAGTTATTCCGAGCCGGGATCGCAACTTAAGAAAGAGCACGGTGGCTCTCAACAGCGCTTGTTTTGATGGCAATGAACACCACTCAAATCGGAGCTCATAGTTCCGACCAGTGTGGTGCTCATAGATATCCCGTGTCGGGATTAACCTTTCATACTGGGCTACTCATTCAACCTAAATCTATGTAAGGGGATAACATCCGCCCAAACCTATGTGAGGTGATAACTTCCGACTAGCTTTTTATGCTAGTCACGCCTTTC